>NC_056743.1:1618756106-1618836106 GCF_019279795.1 Protopterus annectens | reverse complement strand
ATGACACATAGCTCACAAACTCAGTGTGCCACTCAATCACAGCCCATAAGGCATAACAACATACCCAACACTCTAGTCATAGGTAACTCTATAGTAATGCACACTGATGTTCCACTCACCAGGCTAAACAAGGAGAAAATTACTGTCAGCTGCCTGTCAGGTGCCAGGATTCGCCACATAATGCATGCACTCAGGTCACTATACAACAAGTACAAATATGACACTGTCATTGCCCATGTTGGTGTGAATGACCTGAGATGTACCTCCCTGGACTACATGAAAAGAGACATGGAGGAGCTCTCCGATCTTGTAGCCCAGGCAGGTATGACCCTAGCCCTGAGTAGCATCCTGCCATCACCGATAATGATACCACAGTACAAGGACAAAATGATTGACATCAACAATTGGCTAACCTTCTGGTGTCATTCTAAGTGGATCCAGTATTTGTCTGCCTGGGACGATATGATCGACAGACCACGATGCTTTGCAAGAGATGGCCTGCACCTGTCACCCTTGGGATTCTGGATACTGGCTAAGGCTCTTGCCACCCCTATAGTGCCTTTTTTAGGCAAGGTTCAAATGACAAATTCACCACCGTAACAGGTACAAGCAAGCAAAATCTGAGGGTAATGCTACTCAGTGCTAGAAGTCTAAACCTCAAAATGCTCTCACTCGAGGCACTCTTTAAAATGTAGAACATTGACATCTGTGCAGTGACAGAGACCTGGATCAAAGCTCCAGAGAGCACCCCTGCATTACCAGGCTATAATTCATACCACACCTTTCGGCCACCTAACCTGGAATGAAGCACTAAAGATGGAGGCGTGTCCATATTCATTAAGGATATCCACACCTCCAGGCCAGTTGCACAGCTTAATGCATCTGAGATTATCCAAGTGCAACTAACTCTGGGCAAGACTGCAATCCAAATTTTAGCTTGCTACAGACCCCCCACCATGCCCCAGGATTCCCACTCCTCATTTCTTGATACACAGGAAAGTATTAGGGTACAACCCAACACCCTAATAATGGGTGATTTCAACTACCCCACTATTAACTGGGAAAACTACTCATGTACCAACTCTTTTGCTCAACATTTTCTGGAATTCATAAATTCCAATGCCTTGGATCAGCTTATTCACACCCCCACCAGGGGCAGCAATATCCTAGACCTGGTCATTACCAACATGGGCAACCAGTGTTCCACACCAGAGGTCAATTCCTTGTTGGTCAGATCCGATCACAAGCTAATCACCCTAGACATCCACATCCCGCCCCCACACCCAATTAGGGAAACCACTACAAAAAACTTCTCCAAAGCCGACTTCACACTTCTTAAGACAGAAGTGGCAAACTTCATGACACCCATGCAGACGGACAATAGAGGTACGACTGCTGAATCCTACACAAATGCACTTTATAAGCACTTACACAAGTGCATGGATCATGCTATCTCTAATAGAACCAAGATGCTATCCTCCAAAAAAAGGAAGCCAATCTGGTGGTCTTCCGCCTTAAACAAACTCTACAACTGAAGAAAGAAACTGTGTACAGTAGTATCTCCTTTGATAGTCACATTGCCACAGTAGTCAGGAAGTCCTTCTACATGGCACACCTCATCATAAAAGGGTTCTCATCCAGGAAAAAAGAGGTCATCGTTACCCTCTACTCATCACTCATTAGACCCATTATAGAGTACAATGCCCCTTTTGGAATGTACCTCACAAGACATCTGCAGCAGCTGGAAAGGCCACAGAAGTACCTCACAAAGAGGATTACTGGACTCAAACAAATGCCCTACACTGACCGCCTCAAAAAACTCCAGCTTTTCTCCGTAGCATATCGCCTACTCAGAGGTGATCTCTGCCTAACATATAAAACTATGTCAAACCCAGAGCTGTTGGACATGCTACACCTAAAGAAATCCCAATCCCTCAGAGCTACACGCTTTAAGGACCTAAACCTTGTCACCACAATAAACAGGACATGCTGGAGGGATAGATTCCTATCTCAGATGCTTCCCATACTCTGGAACAGGCTACCCATCTATGTCAAGCAAAGTTCTTCATTAGCATTCTTCAAGAAAAATCTTGATGAGTGGATGGAAAATAGGAAATACACCCGAGGATCACTTCTGTGTGTCTGCTCGTCAGTGGCACAGGAAAATAACTTGCTTGGGTGGCGTAAGCCAGGGAACCTTGTTGGCTAGGCTTGTGTAGGTCCTTGGGCCGATAGCCTAGTACCTACCTATGAAACTATGAACCTATAAAATCCCATGACTGGAGGAACTCCCTGGTCAACCTCAGTAAGAAGCTGAGAACCTTCATAAAATCCTCCAAAGCTAGTTATGAAAACAAAATTGCCACTGACTCTAAAGACAACCACAAAGCATTCTATAGCTATGTCAAGAACCTCAATGGCAGCACTCAGATCTGCTCTGAGTTACAGCACAATGGCACTAAATATACAGAACCAATTGATATTGTCAACATCCTGGCAGATAGGTTCAGTGCTAACTTTATCCCCCTCTCACCCCCAAGAGGACCCATCTCTATACCAGAAGAATGCAAAGTTCCTGTAATCACGGCTGCACAGGTAAAAGACACACTCTCCTAAGCCAAGAACACAGCATCCATGGGACCTGACAATATCCCAGGTTGCATTCTACATGAACTACAGAATGAACTTGCACCCTACCTAAGTACCATGTTCAGTCATAGCCTCACCTCAAGCTTTGTGCCCACTGAATGGGGCACCGTGATGGTTATCCCACTCCACAAAGGGGAAGCCACGACAGACCCTGGGAACTACCGCCCCATTAGCCTGACGATCCTGGTCTGCAAGGCCATGGAATGTATCATCATGGAACTGATAATCAAAGACATTGGTAATCTCCAAACTCTGGACCCTACCCAGTTCAGGTTTGTAAAAGGCAGATCATGTATCCTAAACCTGATTGACTTCTTTGAAGCAGTCACCAAAGCCATAGATGAGGGTAAGGTGGTTTGCACAGCTTATCTAGTTCTCGCCAAGGCATTCGACACCATCCCCCACTCTGGAATTATAGTTAAACTCACTAAACTAGGTATAAATCCCTATGTCAGAAGATGGGTTGCCATCTGGCTCACAGACAGAACCCACACTGTGAAAGTAGCAGACTCCAAATCCGACTTCAGACCAGTGACAAGTGGAGTACCACAGGGTTCAGTCCTGGGTCCTCTCCTGTTTGGTATCGACTTCTCTGAAGTACAGGCTAACACAGAAGGTCTTTGGCTAACAAAGTTTGCAGATGACTGCAAACTAGGAGTCATAATCGAAACTCCTAACAATGTGGACATACTACAAAAGGGCCTCAGTGAGACAGATGCATGGTGTCAAAGCCATGGCCTGAAGCTCAATGCCAAAAAGTGTATTGTCATCCCCTTTGGTAAAAACTCTGTTCCCATGAAATACCACAAGTGGTAGTCTACTTAACATCGAAAGTGTGATAACAGACCTTGGGACACAGGTGGACAGTAGTCTCTCCTTTGATAATCACATAGACACAGTGGTCAGGAAATCCTTCTACGTGGCTCACCACATCACAAAAGGTTTCTCATCCAGAAAAAAAAGAGGTCATTGTTCCCCTCTACTCATCACCCATTAGACCCATTATAGAGTACAATGCCCCTTTTGGTATGTACCTCACAAGACATCTACAACAACTGGAAAGGCCACAGAAATACCTCACAAAGAGGATTACTGGCCTCAAACAGATGCCCTACGCAGACCGTCTCAAAAAACCTCCAGCTTTACTCCATCGCATATCACCTACTCAGAGGTGATTTCTGCCTAACATACATAGCTATGTCAAACCCAGTGCTGTTGGACATGCTCCACTTAAAGAAATCCCAGTCCCACCGAGCTACACGCTCAAGGGACCTAAACCTTGTCACCACAATAAACAGAACATGCTGGAGGAATAGATTCCTGTCCCAGAGACTTCTCATACTCTGGAACAGACTACCTATCTATGCAACACAGAGCTCCTCATTAGCACTTTTCAAGAAAAATCTTGATGATTGGATGGGAAATTCACCCCAGGGATCACTTCTGTGGCTCTGCATGACAGGCACAGGAAAATAATTTTCTTGGGTGGCAAAAGCCAGGGTACCTTTTTGGCTAGGCTTATATAGGCCCTAGGGCTTATTGCCTAATACCTATCTATGAACCTATGACAGATGGGGTATAGAAATTGTAAGTGGACGAGG
The DNA here is from genome assembly GCF_019279795.1 of Protopterus annectens. Taxonomy (NCBI): domain Eukaryota; kingdom Metazoa; phylum Chordata; order Ceratodontiformes; family Protopteridae; genus Protopterus; species Protopterus annectens. The sequence goes on along the minus strand of NC_056743.1, from coordinate 1,618,831,856 downwards.
CTTCAGGGGGACAATTATAGTTGCATAGATGGTTGGTGAAGAGGTATGTTTTAAGTAGGCTTTTGAGGCAGAGTGTGGAGTTTTGTAGCCTGAGGTCAGGAGGAAGGTTGTTCCATATTTTTGCTATTTCATGGGCAAATAGTGATTTCCTGGAGTTGTTTTTGCATGTGATGGTTTCGATTAAGGCTTTGTTGGAGGACTGAAGTTGTATATTTGAATTATAGAAGTTCAGCATGCCAGTCAGATCAGGGATTTGTTCAGGATAGTAGAGAATTAGATGCGCTACGCTGAGTTGATGGTACCTTAATAGGTTCAGAAATTCAAGCCAGTGCAAGGCTTGTAGGGAAGGCAGTGGTGGGATCATGATTTGGCATTGGTAGTGAATCTAGCAATTTTGTTGTAATAGATGGAAAGTTTATTAAGGTCAGTTTTGTAAAGATTCGTTAGAATTGGGAATGCATAAAGTAGAGTAGATAGATGGTGGGTCCTGGTTATTGCAATTCGAGATTCAGTGGTTAGATAACTTTTACAGCGATTTTAGACATGTACATGCTTTGTGCATTAGGACATCACATGATCCCTAACTTAGTTTAGCATTCCTTAGATTTATAAATTGATTCATAATCTACCTTTCGGTAGAGTCATTTCTGCCAAACATTCAAAAACAGAATCCGTAGCTATTCTAAGTGATAGTGATGATTTTTTTTTTGTTTCAAATGCCCCAAAACTTGAATTTTTAAGCTGCATTAAACATAAAAAAGTCAGGAACATCAGTTCTTATGTCAGAGTCCCATGGTATTTTTGGAATAATTGAAATTTGTAGACATTGAATGAGGTGACTGACTAGTTACACTGGATAGTGAAGGTCTCTATAGCCCAATACTGAAGAATCAGGATTAGAGATTATGCAAAGTTATCTCAAATCAGTCGATTTTGGGAGCATTATTAAACAAGATATAATTTTGACCTGTTGTGTTCAGAAATAATAATTTGGGGTTTAATAACAAATTTTACTATCAGGTTGTAGAGTAGGAATGGAGAGTTATAACTCCTACTTTTGCTAACTTGGTATTAAGTTCACGGAAAAAAATATTTTCTTATACTAACCCATTCAAAAACAACATCAAACTGTACCTTACATATATATCTAATTTATTTTTCATCTGGAAAGATAGTGAGGATAATTTGATTAAATATGTGGCACATGTGAAGAACACCGCAACCTACTTGGTGTTTTTAGATATCTTGTAAAAAAATTGATACATTTTTTAGATGTTATCATTACTAAGAATTATAATACAGAGACTTTATAGTTCAAAATCTACAGAAAATCCACCTTTAACAATATATACTTACACCTAGTAGTTGCCACCCAATGTATATCAAGCATATTATTATGAATAATCAGAATACAAGGGTGTGAAGATTACAAACAGTAGAGACCATGTTTATCAATGAATTACAGAATTTGAAATATTTTTTGATATAGTCCACTGAAATCGATCATATTTTACGGAGGTAAAAGAAACAATGCAGATACAATTTATTCTTATACTAACATGCAGAACAAAAGGATTCAGAGTAATTTAAGGGATAGGTAAATACATACGTTGGCCTGAAATTTTCAGTAGATAGCCAAAACATAAAGAGAAATTGAAGTGACAACCAGAAAACGTTCATATGAAATAATACCAAACAGAAAATAGTTGCAAGTAAACAGGCGGATAAATGCTCCATTATTCAAATATTAAAATAATGTCCAAAACTGTAGCAAGTATAATGAAGCAACCAGGCAGTCCACAGCGCATTGAAACCAGTAAAATTTTTATTATAAATAAATGATGAGCGCTTTTGCTAAATAGCTTTTTCAGATCAAGAACACATCTCTAATAAAACACCTTGGATATAAAGGAATTCAAATAATCCTTAACCAATCACAGACGTGATCAAATTAATTCAGTTTAAAGCGAATTAGCTCTATTAAAAGTGGAAACCAACCAAGAGCTCCCGCTTATGGCAAGATAGAACCTGCATATATGGCATAATAAAAACATAAAAACAAAAATGTTCTGTCCTTGTGCATATATAATACAATCCTATAAATATACATAGCATTTGCACAAAATAAAAACTGCACATATAACATAAATCAGGACCCATGAATAAGAACATTCAAACCTTACAAGTATTCATCGAGAATAAAAAAACAGCATAACAATTCTTATACCCACATATTATATAAGAGTGAAAATAATAAAATGTGTATATATACTTTTCACTTGATATTCCTGCGCTTTTTCAGCAATGGTTTAATTGAAGCTCTTTCATTCAGCCCACTACCCCATCTGCTCTGAAGGTAATTATCCAGTTGTTCTCTTTGTATTCCATATGGTTCCTGATGTCACCTTCCCGAATGCTGGGGGAAATAACCTCTAATGCTCTAAAAGTGAAGTAATGTGTATCCCCGCATCTAGCGACATGCCTTGCTAATGCATTGTGCTAGGAACATTTCCTAATGTGATAGACATGTTCCCTAATTCTATCCCTAAAAATTCTATTAGTTTTGCCAACATAAAAAGATTGGCAAATTTGGCGCTCTGTTAAATATACTAAATTGGAAGTTCTACATGTAGCCTCAGCATTTATAATAAATTCTTTCTGAAGATCCGGGTGCAAAAATATTTCGGCGGCATTAATATAGGTGCAAAAGTTATAGTTCCCACATGGTTTGGTGGAACCTCCCTCATTATATTCTCTTTTACTATACTGATAACATAAAAGCCCCTACAAGTTTTTCGTATTCTTATACAAGAAACGCGGTCATTCACCAGCTATCTTACTGATCTTCTCATCCACTTATAGGATAGGCCAATTCTTTCTAAAAAGTTTTGCTAATTGCTTATTATCAGAAGTATAGAACAAGGGGACCTTGAGGGGAGTGTGCTTATCTTGGGTTTTACCTTGTATATTCTCAACTATGGGACCAAAATATGGTGCTGCTGTGCCTTCATGTAACGTCGGAATATCGTGTAGGTTGCTAAAAATCTCTTCGTCCCTATATCCTCTAGCTAACAATCTATCTTTTAAACCATTCATTTCTTCTAGAAAGCACTCATCTAGGGGATTCAATCTCGATGCCCTTACACCTTGACCTCTGACTAAATTCCTAAAAATATGCTCAGGATCCATACTGGATCTGAGCAAAAGGGAATTCCGATAGCATGATTTCCAAAAAACACCTGTGTTGATCATGCCATTTGCTAGTTTATATATGTACAAGTCCAAATATTCAGTCCTAGAGAGGGAACATTTCATAGTGAATTTTAGACAATCTGTTAAATTGTTCATCTCATGATGGAACTTGTCTAACTCAACATGACTACCTCTCCATAACATAAAAAGATCATTGACAAAACATCAGTAAAAAATTACATAAGTCTTAATTCCCTCTATGTCAAAGAGTGTAGTTTCTTCCCAATGTGCCAAAAACATGTTCGCTTAACTATTGGCACATGGGGTACCCATCGCCACACCATCTCGTTGGATGAACAGTTCACCATTAAATGTGAACAGATTGTTTTCCAAGACCATCTCCAGGAAATGGGTAATGAGATCTGTCTTTATCAATGATAAATTACTATGTGTCAAAAGATATCCATGCACGTGCTGTATCCCCAATTCATTCGGTATAACCGTAAGCAATGATTGTACATCTAATGTGACCAAAAATATATCCTGTATATCATCCTCATTTTTCAGGCATTCATATAGATCTATCAAAAAGTGTTTTGAATCCCTGAGAACATATTTATTTCTATTAATGATTGGTTTGAGATGTTTCTCTATATAGACGGAGAGATGTTCGGTAAGCCAACCTCCACCGGCCACTATCGGTCTCATAGGTGGGTCAGTGGAGTTCTTATGAACTTTTGGTAACCCTTGTATTAATGGTATAAGAGGATTCTTAACTAACCAAAGTTTCTTTTGTAATAATACCTCCTCTATGAATGTCTATTAGGGTATTTGTCACATATTGAATGGTCATGTGCACTTCTTTGACTGCAATTCTATTATAGCATTTTTTGTCACATAATAAATTTTCCATAGACCTAAAATAATGTAGAGTATCCATGACTGCTATACGTCTGCCCTTGTCAGCAGGCTTTATCGTTATAGACTCATTTTCCTGTAAATTCCTTAATGCTAATTTCTCTTTGAAACTTAGATTATAAAATTTCTTACTATGAGTGCTACACGCAGCATTGCTGTCATAGTACTTATACAATTCATCCTCCATAAGTTTCATATATGCATCCACTAAGGGATGATTCAATGGAACAAAATTGCTTAAACTCTTGAATCTATAAGTCATTTCTGTTGATGTCTGTTCTGTTTGCTTATTTTATTTATTTATTTTACATCTGTTGACCAGGCTAGTCCAACTGGATACATGTCCATTTTCAGTGGAGGCCCAGGGAGAAAAGCTCCAGTTACACAGCATAATAAAAACATACAAAAACATAAAATAACATTTTGATGTAACATTTATAGATTAAGCATTTTAAAACAACATTTTGAAACATCTAAAGAAAAAATTTGGCAATGGCATTAATATGGAATAATACCTCTTCAGTTAACAAAAATTGGAATAAGACAGAGGAAAAATGGGTAGAAGAGTTAAAGATAAGAAGTAGTACTCAGGAGAGAGAGTGCTATGAATAAGGAGGAGGGTTAGTTTAAGGAATGGTTAGACATAGAGATTATGGTTGAGAATGATATTTTGTGGATGACAGATAGTTAGAGAAAAAAATGGTTAGTCAGGGTCGGTACAGGAGCATAACCAGTGATTAGAGAAGAAAAGTTTTAGGTTAGTTTTAAATAGTGAGAGAGAGGTGAGGGTAGTGAGGTCATTTGGTAACTGATTCCATATTTTACCAACTGAGTTTGAGAATAAAGACTCACCTGCTAAGTTATTAGAGAAGGAAGTGTGTATCAACATTTTGTTGGCAGAGCAAAGATTCTTTAAGTTATTATATGGTCTTATAAGGGTAGAGAGAATTGAGGTGTTATCGGGTTGGTGTCAGGCTTTGTAGGCAATTATAAGTTCGTTAAATTGTAGTAGGTGCGGTAATTCAAGCCACCCTAGCTGTTTTAGATTCGGACAGTGGTGGGTTCTGTAAGGAGAGTTGGTAGCAAATTTAGCAATATTATTGTATGATCTAGTAAGTTTGTTAAGATTATTTTTAGAAAGATTGGTATATATTGGGGAAGAATATAACAGGGTAGAGATTAAGTGGGTTCTAGCTATTGTGGCTGTGGCTACTGATGTCAGGAAAGGTTTGATACGATAAAGGGATCCAAGTTTTTTGTTAGTAGATTTAATTGTGAAATTTATGTGAGTGTCAAACTTTAGTTGATTGTCAATAGTAATTCCAAGGAGTTTGGTGGTGGGGTCAGGAGAGATAACAGTACTATTGTTAGATGTAAGTGTGAAATAAAGAGGGGGCGATAGATGAGAGGGAGTAAAGAGCAGTAATTTGGTTTTTTTTAGAGTTAAGGAGAAGACAGTGGTTGGAGAACCATAGTTCAATAGTAGAGAAGGCTTTTTGTGTGAGAGAATGAAGTTCAGTTTGGGATGAGGCAGAACAAATGATAGTAGAATCTTCAGCATATTGGATACAGGTAGACAGTGGAATATAGAGATGAAGGTCATTTATGAAAATGGAAAACAGTAGTGGACTTAAAATAGAGCCTTGTGGGACTCCTAGATAGGTGGGAAGAAGGTTGGAAAGATGGTTTTGCCAGAGAACTGCTTGTTTTCAGTTATCAAAATAGGCTGTGAACCAGTTCATGCCAGGATAGTCAAAGGAGAGGGACTTCAGCAGGTGGAGGAGAAGTTGATGATTAATCATGTCGAAGGCTTTAGATAGGTCTACAGAGAAAGCAGAGGATAGAGTATTATTGTTACGATCTTTGTTAATACAGTTGGTAAAGGATAGTAAGGCTGTGGTGGTACTATGAAACAGTCTAAAACCGTGTTGACAGTTAGCTAGGAGCTGATGGTGGAGTAGGTGGGTTATAAGTTGTTTATGGATACATTTCTCCATGATTTTAGCAAGTGGGGAGAGTAGAGCAATGGGATGAAAGTTAGAGAACTCAGTAGAGTCACCACCTTTGTGAAGAGGAATAATGTATGAGATTTTCCAGATTGATGGGATTAAACCTTCTTTTAAGGTTCTATTGATCAATATCGAGATTGGGTAAGCAATGGCTTTGGCTCCTATTTTGAGGTATTCAGCTGGTAGCTTGTCAGCTGAGGGGGTATTAGGTTTTAGTTTTTGAAGTAGGGAAGAGATATAGAAGGTGGGTATAGGTTCTAGGTGAAAAGAGGGAGGAGTAGAGCTTGGACTGGGCAAATTAGAGGTATCTGGGTTTTACTGATTTGCTAGATTTAGTATAGTAGTAGTAAAGAAAGAATTAAAGGCATTAGCTGTTTGCATTGGACAGTCAGGGTTGGAGCCTAGAGGATTAGGTGATTCAACTCTGCCTGGGGATAGTAGTGTGTTAATAGTAGACCAGAATTTTTGTGGTTGTTGAAGAGATGATTGTTGTAGCTGTATATAAAAGTTCTTTTTGTCTTGTAGGATAGCTTTTGTTATATTTCTTTGTTGTTTAAAGGTTTGGTGATCAGTTATGTCCTTTGTGGACCGCCATTTAGCCCAAGATTTGTTTCTACTGAGGATTAGTTTCCTAGTGTGATTTGAGAGCTACGGAGCTGGTTTATTTTTCATTCTTATGGAACGCATTGGGGGCATGTTGGTCTAGGATTGCTAGGAAGGTACTATTAAAGTAGTTAACTGCTTCATCTATAGGGAGAGACTTAAGAGGAGACAAGTTACATTGTTTTAGTTCAGTTAGAAACAGTTCATGGTCAAGGTGTTTTTTTGCTACGGATGGTTCTGACTGAAGAGGGGATATTTAAGCTTGTTTTATGTCTGATAATATATATCAGAGAGTGGTCACTAAGGTCATCCAGGAGGGTTCCTGTTGTATAGTTTTGTTGTGGACAATTTGTTAGTATCCAGTCTAGGATGGTTTCTTTATTATTAAGTTTATTTTTTCTAGTTGGAGAGTTTATTGCTTGTGAGAAGCCATGCAGGTTGATAAGGGAAGAAGGATTGGTGTTGTTACATAAATTCCAATCAATATTAAAGTCACCTAGCAGAAATGTTTCTTGAGGGAGAATAGAAGAAAGCCATTTTAGGAGGTCTTCTAATATAGTTAGATTTTTACCTGGGGGAAGGTAGGTGCAGATGATGTAGACTGATTTATGGGAGTTAAGCTGTAGTTTAGAAATAATTATTTCTATGTTGTTAGCGGAAGGTAGGTTATAATTCATTTTGCTGATTTGTAGTCCTGTTTTATAGATAATTGCAACCCCTCCACCTTTTTTATTTAAACGGTCTTATTGAAAGATGCTATAGCCTGGGGGGATGATTTCCATGTCTTTTATTGTGGGTTTAAGCCATGTTTCTGTTAAACAGAGGATATCGAATTGTTGAACATCCAGAAGGTCATGAAGTTGTGGTATTTTGTTGCATATACTACGTATGTTGAGATGGGCTATTGAGAGTGATTTGGAGGGTTTGGTAGAAGGTAGAGGGATCGTATGGTATGGGATGTATGGGCTGTAGTTAATGGGGGATAGGGTAGGGCTAGGGCCTGAGTTGGGGTGGATGTCTCCATCTTTTAATGAGTGGAGTAATATGAAATTGTAATATTGGAGAGGTTTACAATAGTTGTAAAGTAATTTTTTGTTGCTTAACATGGAGTATTTAATATGATTTAGTCGATGATATTTAGTTTGAAAGAAACTAGGCTTGAAGATGGCATTAAGGAAGGTTGTAGATAAAGCAGGAAAAGGTGTTAGAGTTTGTTTTGAAGGGATGATAAGAGGAGATAAGAGTGGTTGTTCATAGTAGGATAAGAGGTAAGTTGTGGTAAGAGTGGTCAGGAGTAAGAGTGATAGAAAACATTGGTATTGGTGAGGCATAGTAGAAGAAGGTATAGTATGTGTGTAGGGAGAATGAGAGGAGTAGGGGTTAGCTTTGGAAGATAGAGTAGGTGGGAAGGGAGGGGATTTATAATTAAGGGGAGTAGAGATATAGATATGGGGTGGGGCTAGGTGTGATTCAATGAGTGGTCGTTGGTAAAGGGGGTGTGGTTAAGAGGGTATAAGGTTAGAGGTACTGGGGGCGGGTGAGAATTGGGGGCAGGGTAGGGGGCGGAGTGAGCCCGTAGGGCTAATGGAGCGGGAAGAACAGAGTGGTCAGAAGAGGATGGAAAAACTATCAGTGAATATTGAATAGCACAAAGGTAAGTGGAGGTGGACTAGGAATAGTGGGTAGGAATGGACTGAAGTAAAGAAGAGAGAGAGAAAAAGAAAAGATTAGAATTTAAAGAGAATATGAGGGTAAGTGTAATAGAAGTAGATATTGGAGAAGTAGATATTGGTGGGGAAAGGGTGACATCTAGTGGACAAAAGTAGAATTGTACTTAAATATACCAGGGCTCACACAGGACTACGTTAGACTGAGGGGAGATGAGAGCAAGAGAAGTCAGGGGTCTGGGTAAGGGGGGAATGGAGATAGAGGAAAAAAAGGGGTTAGCTGCTGTATATTTAGGCTGGGAGCAAACAGAACACCTAGCAGGGCTTACTGGGTATTTTATTTCAAGGTTATGCAGCAAATAAACATACTTCCTTGAATTCTTTTATTAGAAACTTGCAGGAGGTAGCAGGGTTTGATAAAATTTCTTAGAGCAGTTGGCTGAGAATGCAGAAGAAAAATAGGTGTAGGATTCCACCCAGGCAAAAACACAAGGGTAAGTCCGGGTGAAAGCTGAAGAGCAGAAGAAAAATGAGAAAATAAGTTATATTAAAGCAGTAAATAACACTATATACATAGAGAAGTAAGGATAAACAGATATTAGTAGTACATTAAATTAAATAAATCACATAAAGTAATAGTTGGAGTCAGACATAAACAATTATGTTGAGTAGAACAGTACATATGTTTAGGCTACACAGAAAAAATCAATTTGCTAGCGTTAAGTGGCATAGGCCACCCTTAGAATGAGCACTTCCACAGTAGAGAGCACTACCTGTAAATTATACAATTATAGGTTGCCGCCTTAAGTGGTCTTGACAATCCTTAGAGTGAGCATTTCCACAATGGAGGGCACTGCTTTTATATGCTACAAATTTGGGTTGCCGTTTGCAGATTGGATTAAGGCCAAGTTTGAAGCATGAATGGACGCTCCGTTTTACACGTGAGTTCTACTAAATGGCGGTTAAAAATCCCAATAATTACAGCTCATCATGATTTTCCTTTAACCAGTCCTTGATTGTTTTCAGAGCAGTGTCAGCAGCTGGGTCATTTGGGAAACCATAAATTCCAGTTGAAATACAAGGAAAGGCAATAGATATCAGCTTATATTCTTTCAGCAGGTCCAAGGAGGTTTTATAACAACTTGCTAGGTCCCTTTTAAGGTTCTCACTAACATGACCTCTTGCGATAGGTCCTACTGTATGAATAACATCATACAGCTTTCATGACTTTTCGTTCCTAGGCTTCTTCAGCTGGCTTGATGGTCCACTTCCAGTATTCTAAATCCTGTTTTAGCGGATCAGGAATTTTAATGAGAAGAATAAAAGAGAATAAATAAAGATTGCCACTGATATCTGGGCAAAATAAGTATGATTTTTTGCCTTATAGGAGATTCATGGTTCCTGAGCTTTGCCAAAGTAATGAATGCAGCTTTTGCATCCTTGGGTGAGTCAACCGCAAATTTGTGCGTTAGGCCCGGCAAGCCAGTACGTAAAAATCTCTTATCAGAATTACCATACAGGAACCTAAACATAACATTCCTACAAAACATTTTCAAATCCATGACAGTATCTGTCATCTTGCTTTTACAAGTGGGAATGAAATTCAACCCTTTACAAAGTACATTCTCTTCATCAGTTGTAAGTGAATGTGAAGAAATATTGAGGACTAATGACTCATGCCCTTCCCCCACATTTTTTTCAGGGTTTGGTTCGGGGTATATTCGCCTGAATGTTTTCGTTTCTGGTGCCCCCGACTCATTGACCGTGTGGCATCAGTGTGCAGAGGAGACTTGTTTGCATAGTTATTAGAGGTCTTAGGTCAAACAATGGGTTGTTGCTTTGATATCTTAAGTGGGGACTTTGTAACCCTTATCAGGGGATATAAGTTCTCCTCCTGTTGTTCCGACACTACCTGTAATTCTTGTGTATGAATATCATTCAAATTGTTTGTCTCTGGTAATGGATCAATTCCTATACTGGTAACAATGTTTAAAGTGTCAATATCAACATTCTTTCTATTGTTGCCCTCTGTTCTAAGGTTAGTAGCATCATTATGCTTATAATTGTTATAATTTTTATCACTATAATGATTCATATTAACAACAGTTCCTATAACATTGTTACCCAAAGTAGTGACTTGTTCACAATTCACATTTGATCGATTCCTAGGTACATGTTCATTCTGTTTGAAAGTCTCAACATTTTGTCCATGTCCGGGCCACATGAAGACATGGCCAAGTCTAAAGTCATTGGTATCTCTTATTATTTTGTTCTTTTTCTGTTGTAACAATTTACACTTGAAGGCTGCTACACCATCAAGCAGGCTTTCAAACAGCGGAGTAACTATTCTAAAAGAAAAATTGTTAAATATAATTTCTTGTTTCTCCTTTATCATCTCCATTAACTTAGTCTTTTCGGGTTTAAAAAAGTCGACAACTATCTGCAAATACTTGCTGCTTACCTCTAAATTTAATTGTTGCCAGCGTCTTAACAGTTCAGGGTAGTATCTTCTTCTCCAAACAATATTGGAAATGATTCCGCTGTGTTTGTAACCTCTTAAGTTTAAGGAAATCTCTTTCCAGATCATCCACCAACTGCTGTAACCACTCAAAGTCTCCAGTCACACTTCCGGTGTCCTCAATGGTCGAGCCCAATTCAAATTGCCAGGAAGTGCTTCTTCCACAGGAAAGGTATTAGGTGAACCTTTTATGAAGTGCATAACTAGCACCCTCTCCTCTCTCCGGATTATAGTCCATTTTAATTGTACCAGGTATTTCCATTGCCTTGTTCCAGTCGGTTAAAGCAACAATAAAAGTAAATAATACCAAACAGAAAATAGTTGCAAATAACCAGGTGGATAAATGCTCCGTTATTCAATATTAAAATATTAAAATATTCAATATTAAAATAATGTCCAAAACTGTAGGAAGTATAACGAAGCAACCAGGCAGTCCACAGCGCATTGAAACTAGTAAAAAAAATTATTATAAATAAATGATGAGCGCTTTCGCTAAATAGCTTCTTCAGATCAAGAACACATCTCTAATAAAACACCTTGCATATAAAGGAAATCAAATAATCCTTAACCAATCACAGCCGTGATCAAATTAATTCAGTTTAAGGCAAATTAGCTCTGTTAGAAGTGGAAACCAACCAAGAGCTCTTGCTTATGGCAAGATAGAACCTGCATATATAGCATAATAAAAACATAAAAGCAAAAATGTTCTGTCCTTGGGCATATATAATACAATCCTATAAATATATATAGCATTTGCACAAAATAAAAACTGCACATATAACATAAATCAGGACCCATGAATAAGAACACTCAAACCTTGCAAGTATTCATTGAGAATAAAAAAATAGCATAACAATTATTATACCCACATATTATATAAGAGTGAAAATAATAAAATGTGTATATATACTTTTCACTTGACATTCCTGTGCTTTTTCAGCAATGGCTTAATAAAGCTCTTTCATTCAGCCCACTACCCTGATTTGCTCTAAAGGTAATTATCCAGTTGTTCTCTTTGTATTCCGTATGGTTCCTGATGTCACCTTCCCGAATGCTGGGGGAAATAACCTCTAATGCTCTAAAAGTGAAGTAATGTGTATCCCCGCATCTAGCGACATGCTTTGCTAATGCATTGTGCTTGGAACATTTCCTAATGTGATAGACATGTTCCCTAATCCTATCCCTAAAAATTCTATTAGTTTTGCCAACATAAAAAGATTGGCAAATTTGGCACTCTGCTAAATATACTAAATTGGAATTCTACATGTAGCCTCAGCATTTATAATAACAATTTGAATGATATTCATACACAAGAATTACAGGTAGTGTCGGAACAACAGGAGGAGAACTTATATCCCCTGGTAAGGGTTACAAAGTCCCCACTTAAGATATCAAAGCAACAACCTGTTGTTCGACCTAAGACCTCTAATAACTATGCAAACAAGTCTCCTCCGCACACTGATACCAACAACATAAGAGAGGGTATTTCTTTTCCCCTACCAGTGAGAATGGACAAAGGAGGGAGACGGACATGGTCAATGAGTCGGGGGCACCAGAAACAAAAACATTCAGGCGAATATACCCCGAACCAAACCCTGAAAAAAATGTGGGAGAAGGGCATGAGTCATTAGTCCTCAATATTTCTTCACATTCACTGACAACTGATGAAGAGAGTATACTTTGTAAAGGGTTGAATTTCATTCCCACTTGTAAAAGCAAGATGACAGATACTGTCATGGATTTGAAAGTGTTTTGTAGGAATGTTATGCTTAGGTTCCTGTATGGTAATAAGCAAACAGAACAGGCAGCAACAGAAATGACTTATAGATTCAAGAGTTTAAGCAATTTTGTTCCATTGAATCATCCCTTAGTGGATGTATATAATGAAACTTACGGAGGATGAATTGTATAAGTACTATGACAGCAATGCTGTGTGTAGCACTCATAGGAAGAAATTTTATAATCTGAGTTTCAAAGAGAAATTAGCATTAAGGAATTTACAGGAAAATGAGTCTATAATGATAAAGCCTGCTGACAAGGGCAGACTTATAGCAGTCATGGATACTCTACATTATTTTAGGTCTATGGAAAATTTATTATGTGACAAAAAATGTTATAATAGAATTACAGCCAAAGAAGTGCACATGACCATTCAGTATGTAACAAATATCCTAATAGACATTCATAGAGGAGATATTATTACAAAAGAAACTTTGGACTTTTTGTTAGTTAAGAATCCTCTTATACCATTAATACACGGGTTACCAAAAGTTCATAAGAACTCCACTGACCCACCTATGAGACCGATAGTGGCCGGTGGAGGTTGGCTTACTGAACATCTCTCCGTCTATATAGAGAAACATCTCAGACCAATCATTAATAGAAATAAATATGTTCTCAGGGATTCAAAACACTTTTTGATAAATCTATATGAATGTCTGAAAAATGAGGATGATATGCAGGATATAGTTTTGGTCACATTAGATGTACAATAATTTTTTACAGTTATACCAAATGAATTTGGGATACAGCACTTGCATGGATATCTTTTGACACATAGTAGTTTATCATAGTTACTGTTTGTTGTTTTTGCATTTAAGTTACCTGTAACACATTGCACTTAAGTTACCTGGCACTTGCTCACTAAATCAATTATATAAGTCAGCACTAAAAATTAAAAGCACTACACCCTCACTCCCCACTGGCCCTGGTTTTCAATTATTAAGGAATTCCCAATACTATTCTAGCATGTCCAAAGGTCAGTTGTCAATCTCCTCTCTGGTCCAGCTGGTGAATCTGGGAATCTTGAGGCAATGTTACAACTGCCTCATGTACACAGACAACCCTCTCCTCCTCCCAACAAATTCCAACACATGTGAGAGATGCAACCATATAGCCAAACTGGAGGCTAAGCTCTCTCAACTCAGTATTGGCATAACGAGTCAGGAGGAGAAGGAAACCACACTCACTACAATTCCAGTCTCACATAGACCTACCACGACAGCAGACCAAACACATACTCACACAAAAACATACTCGGAGGCTCTAAATAAAGATCTGCCGAAGCAGCAGAGACCTTCAAAGTAGACACCCAAGCAGCCGCTACCCCAAAACAAAACACGTGCAACACATATCTCACAAAGCCAGTGTGCCAAACAGTCACAGCCCTTAAGACTAAACAACACACCTGATAAACTTGTAATAGGTGACTCTATCGTCAGGCACATTGATGTCCCGCTCACCAGGCTGAACAAGGAGAGGGTCACGGTGAGCAGCCTGTCGAGCGCTAGGATCCGCCACATAACACAAGCACTCAGGTCACTCCAAGGCAAGTACAAATATGACTCAGTCATTGTCCATGCTGGTGTGAATGACCTGAGACGTACCTCCCTGGACTACATGAAAAGAGACATAAAGGAGCTCTCTGAGCATGTAGTCCAGGCCGGTATGACCCTGACCTTGAGTAGCATCTTACCCTCACCAAGAATGATGCCACAATATGAAGACAAGATGATCAATTTCAACAATTGGCTTAAGTACTGGTGTCATTCAAAGGGGATCCAATGCCTGTCAGCTTGGGATGTTATGCTCGACAAGCCACGATGCTTCACTAAGGACGGCTTGCACCTGTCACCCCTGGGCTTTCGGATATTGGCAAAGGCTTTTGCTACCCAATAGTGCCTTTTTTAGGCAAGGCTCAAAAGACAAACCCACCTCCATAGGTATCACAAGGGATAAGAAACTAAAAGTAATGCTACTCAACGCCAGAAGTCTAAACCTCAAGATGCACTTTTCGAAACTCTCTTTAGCATGGAGAACATCGATATCTGTGCAGTAACAGAAACCTGGTTCAGGGCTCCCGAGAGCACCCCAGCACTACCAGGTTATACCTCATACCATGCTTTTTGGCCCCAAATCTTGGACCAAACCACAAAAGGAGGGGGAGTATCGATATTCATCAAAGATACCCACACCTCCAGGTTGGTGGCAAAGCACGAAGCATCAGAGACTATCCATGTGCAACTAACAGTGGGTAAAACTGCCTTCCAGTTTATAGCCTGCTACAGACCACCCTCCCAAACCCAGGAACCCCACTCAGCCTTCCTGAGAACACTGGAAAATATGAAGGTCTCTCCAAACACCATTATATTGGGCGACTTCAACTACCCAAACATAGACTGGGAGCATTACTCTAGCTCCAACACCCTAGCCCAAAGGTTCCTAGAATTTATAAACTCAAATGCTATGGAACAACTTGTTACCACTCCCACAAGAGGGGAAAACATACCGGACCTGATCATCACCAACATGGGGACTCTATGCTCCAGACCAGAAGTGTATCCCTCACTGGTAAGATCAGACCATAAACTAATCTCACTGGATATTCACATCCCGACCCCACCCCCTGCCCAGTAAACCACAGTGAAAAACTTCTCTAAAGCAAATTTCACACTCCTCAAAACTGAGGTGGAATCCTTCAAAGCCCCCGGGCCTGTGGAAAATATGGCCCAGACCGCAGAATCCTTTATAAATGCATTCTATGAACACCTTCAGGAATGCATGGATCATGCGATCCCAAATAAAACCAAGACCCAATCCTCCAAAGGCAGATGTCCTGTCTGGTGGACCCCAGCCATAAACAAACTATACAATAGAAGGAGGAAGCTACTAAATGATAGAGCAAAATCCCAAAAAGGGAAGGCATCACTGATCAGTATTAGCAAAAAACTACGGGCACACATAAAATTGTCTAAGGCCAGCTTCGAGAGAAAAATTGCACAGGACACTAAGGATAATCACAAGGCTTTCTTTAGTTATGTTAGGAACTTGGGTGGTAATTCCCAGATATGCTCAGAATTAGTCCAAAATGACAAAAAATACACTGAACCCACAGACATTGCCAACATCCTAGCTGATAGGTTCAGCTGAAACGTCTCCCCCCCTCCCCACCAAAAGGGCAAATATCTATCCCAGCAGAGTGCTGCTCCCCTGACATCTCAGATGCTCAAGTAAGAGCCGCCCTCTCCAAAGCAAAAAACACAGCATCAATGGGACCAGATGGTGTCCCAGGCTGCGTCATACATGAACTCCAAGAAGAGCTAAACCCAAACATAAAACTACTGTTCAATCTCAGCCTTACTGCAGGATATGTGTCCAAAGAGTGGTGTACAGCAACAGTGGTCCCTCTCCATAAATGTGGTGCCTCAACGGATCCTGGAAACTATCGCCCCATAAGCCTGACTAGCTTGGTCTGCAAAGCTATGGAAAGGATCATCATGGACCTCATAAATAAAGATATTGGGGACCTACAAACACTGGATCCTACCCAGTTCGGCTTTGTTAAGGGCAGATCCTGCCTCTTAAACCTGGTTGATTTCTTTGAAACAGTCACCAAGGCCATTGACGAGGGGAAGGTGGTCCACACAGCCTACCTGGACCTCGCAAAAGCCTTCGATACAATACCCCACTCGGGCATTATAGATAAGCTCACCAGCTTAAATATAAACCCCTATGTCACTAGATGGATTGCAAACTGGCTCAAGGACAGAACCCACATGGTTACATTTGCTGGAGCCATGTCAGACTCCAAACCAGTTACAAGTGGTGTCCCGCAAGGCTCAGTCCTGGGACCTCTCTTGTTCGGTATATATTTCTCGGAGGTACAGGCCAACACGGAAGGACTGTGGCTGACCAAGTTTGCAGATGACTGCAAACTGGGTGCCATAATCGACTCTCCAGCTGACACAAGCATCCTCCAAAAGGGCCTCATAGAAACAGACAACTGGTGCCAGAGCCATGGCCTCAAGCTAAATGCCAAAAAGTGTATAGTCATCCCCTTTGGCAAAACAAAGTGCCCACAAATTACCACATAGGTGGTAATCCATTAAGTACAGAAGAAGTAATTAGGGACCTGGGGACCCAAGTTGATAGCAATCTCTCATTTGACAACCACGTGGCCAAAGTGGTTAGAAAAACATTTTATATAGCCCACCTAATCATGAAGGGATTCACATTTAGATCAGGGGAGGTCATTGTGCCTCTTTACTCATCCCTCATCAGGCCCATAATTGAGTACAATGCCCCTTTTGGGATGTACCTTACCAGGCACCTGCAGCAACTGGAAAGACCCCAAAAGTACCTCACCAAGAGGATCAAAGGGCTCAAACAGATGCCATATGCTGCCCGGTTAAAGAAACACCAGCTCTACTCAGTGGCATACCGCCTGTTCAGAGGCGATCTGTGCCTGACGTATAAAGCCATGTCCAACCCAGAATTAATGGACATGCTGCACCTCAGAAAATCCAAATCCCATCGAGCTACACACTCGAGAGACTTGAACCTCAGCACTGAAATAAATAGGACATGCTGGAGGGACAGATTCATAACCCAGAGGCTCCCTTCACTCTGGAATAAAATCCCAGTCCAGGTTAGGCAGAGTCCCTCATTGACTCTCTTCAAGAGGAATCTTGATGAGTGGATGGTAGATCGTAGGTTTACCCCGGGTATCACTTCTGTGTCACTGTTAGACAGAGGCACAGTATACTAACCTCGAAAAAGGGCATAGCAAAATAAATTTAAAATGGGTGGCGAAAGCCAAACACATTCTGGCTAGGCTTATAAATGCCCTAGGGCAGATAGCCTAGTATGGACCTATGAACCTATGAACCTATGAACAAATAGATCTCATTACCCATTTCCTGGAGTTGGTCTTGGAAAACAATCTGTTCACATTTAATGGTGAACTGTTCATCCAATGAAATGGTGTGGCCATGGGTACCCCATGTGCCAATAATGAAGACTCATGTAATTTTCTACCAATGTTTTGTCAATGATCTTTTTATGTTATGGAGAGGTAGTCATGTTGAGTTAGACAGGTTCTATCATGAGATGAACAATTTAACTGATTGTCTAAAATTCACTATGAAATGTTCCCTCTCTAGGATTGAATATATGGACTTGTACATAGATAAACTAGCAAATGGCATGATCAACACAGGTGTTTTTCGGAAATCATGCTGTCGGAATTCCCTTTTCTTCAGATCCAGTATGCATCCTGAGCATATTTTTAGGAATTTAGTCAGAGGTCAAGGTGTAAGGGCATCGAGATTGAATCCCCTAGATGAGTGCTTTCTAGAAGAAATGAATGGTTTAAAAGATAGATTGTTAGCTAGAGGATATAGGGACGAAGAGATTTTTAGCAACCTACAAGATATTCCGACTTTACATGAAGGCACAGCAGCACCATATTTTGGTCCCATGGTTGAGAATATACAAGGTAAAACCCAAGATAAGCACACTCCCTTCAAGGTCCCCTTGTTTTATACTTCTGATAATAAGCAATTAGCAAAACTTTTTAGAAAGAATTGGCCTATCCTATAAGTGGATGAGAAGATCAGTAAGATAGCTGGTGAACGACCGTGTTTCTTGTATAAGAATATGAAAAACTTGAAGAGGCTTTTATGTTATCAGTATAGTAAAAGAGAATATAATGAGGGAGGTTCCACCAAACCATGTGGGAACTGTAACTTTTGCACCTATATTAATACCTCTGAAATATTTTTGCACCTGGATCTTCAGAAAGAATGTATTATAAATACTGAGGCTACATGCAGAACTTCCAATTTAGTATATTTAGCAGAGTGCCAAATTTGCCAATCTTTTTATGTTGACAAAACTAATAGAATTTTTAGGGATAGGATTAGGGAACATGTCTATCACATTAGGAAATGTTCCAAGCACAATGCATTAGCAAAGCATGTCGCTAGATGTGAGGATGCACATTACTTCACTTTTAGAGCATTAGAGGTTATTTCCCCCAGCATTCGGGAAGGTGACATCAGGAACCATTTGGAATACAAAGAGAACAACTGGATAATTACCTTTAGAGCTGATGGGGTAGTGGGCTGAATGAAAGAGCTTCAATTAAGCCATTGCTGAAAAAGCACAGGAATATCAAGTGAAAAGTATATATACACATTTTATTATTTTCACTCTTATATAATATATGGGTATAAGAATTGTTATGCTGGTTTTTTATTCTCGATGAATACTTGTAAGGTTTGAATGTTCTTATTCATGGGTCCTGATTTTTGTTAAATGTGCAGTTTTTATTTTGTGCAAATGCTATATATATTTATAGGATTGTATTATACATGCACAAGGACAGAACATTTTTGTTTTTATGTTTTTATTGTGCTATATATGCAGGTTCTATCTTGCCATAAGCGAGAGCTCTTGGTTGGTTTCCACTTTTAATAGAGCTAATTCGCCTTAAACTGAATTAATTTGATCACGTCTGTGATTGGTTAAGGATTATTTGATTTCCTTTATATACAAGGTGTTTTATTAGAGATGTGTTCTTGATCTGAAGAAGCTATTTAGCGAAAGCACTCATCATTTATTTATAATAAAAAGTTTTACTGGTTTCAATGCGCTGTGGACTGCCTGGTTGATTCATATGAAATGCTGAAATACATCCAGCCATACTCAACCCCTTTTTCTCATTTTGCATATGGATACAGGGTGTCACTTCTACAGTGACAATCATCTTGAGCCAAGGTTTACACTGCCAGGTGGCTATCCCTGCCACTGTAGTGTACATACTCTCACCTAAGGCCAATTTAGAGTATCCAATCCACCTTCTGCATGTCTTTGGAAAGTGGGAGGAAACCAGAGCACCCAGAGGAAACCCACATGACTGCATGCAGGACATTCTGACTCTGCACAGAAGGAACCGCAGCCGAGAATCAAAATGGAGAACCTCTTGCTGTGAGGCGACAACATTAACCACTGCACCACCATGGCCACCCCCAAGAAATGCTGAAATATTGTATTACTTATAAAAGAAATGTTAACCTAAACCTTAAAGATATGTTTGAGATAGTGAATAACAAGAGCTCTGATGTGAGAAAATGGCACTTTTGCTTGTGCGTTTTGCAAGGAATGAAGATATCTATCCAATAGCCCACGTGTCAAACATTTGGGGCTAAACTCATCATATCTGCACTATGTAGGCAAAACACAAGGAAATTATCACAAAGAATATATGAGCGTATATAATTGTAAAGAACAATCTAAAAGGTACTATGTAAACATTCTAAGTACAGTAGCCAGTTTAAGAAGTTTTCCTTTTTTTGTATTGGATTCTGCAC
The DNA here is from genome assembly GCF_019279795.1 of Protopterus annectens. Taxonomy (NCBI): domain Eukaryota; kingdom Metazoa; phylum Chordata; order Ceratodontiformes; family Protopteridae; genus Protopterus; species Protopterus annectens. The sequence continues at coordinate 1,618,811,797 of NC_056743.1, read as the reverse complement.
CTTTCTTAACTTGCTGGACATTAAGGAATGTTTTAGCAATTTAGATTAGTGGCTAACCTACTTCCTGGCCTCACTGATACCATAAATATTAAGTTTGTTTTAAAAATGAAGGCAGCCAAACTGTGAAAATTTAAAAGTAATTGGTTAGTTTTACAACATGTGACTTAGGAGTATGTCTTGTAAAACGATTTTGCAATGAGAGATGTTATTCTGAGTAAGTCTTTTGATTAAAAACAGATAAAAGCACTAAATTATTTACCAGCTTGCTGATTCCTTATTTGGAATATCTTTGCTTGTGAAATTTTGTTAACCTGTTAAAAAAATGTAATGGTTCCCTGCATCTTGGAAACCATCAAATGTAATGCACATGTATACACCTACACACACACACACACACACACACACACACACACACACACACACACACATATATATGTAGATGGATAAATAGATATATTATGCACACACAGATACATGCACACACACAGACACACACACACACACACACACACACACACACACACACACACACATATATATGTAGATGGATAAATAGATATATTATGCACACACAGATACATGCACACACACAGGCACACACACACACACACACACACAAACACACACACACACACACACACACACACACACACACACACACACACACACACACACACACACACACACACACACACACACACACACACACACACACACACACACACACATGCACATATCTATATGTGTGAGATAGGCAATAGGCAGAATGTAAAGAACTAGAGACCAATAAGTTTAAGACCTATTCTGAGTAAAAGTTTCAAATGATGCATTACTGATGTTTTAGCAAATTCTAAAATTACTAATCATAACAACCCTTATTTTATTAGATTAATTAATAACTGGCTTAGTGGAAGGCTTAGTATCTGAGTGGTAGGTACTATACAAAGTATTAATTCTGATAAATTACAGGTACTACTAGGAGTCCCTAAGGTTTGGTTTTAGAGACCTACCCTGTTCAATCAGGTTTTTGCTCTATTGCCTACCAACGATGTAAGTGATGTAAGTAAATATGCAGACCTGTTATTCTGGATGTAAAATAACTATGAAAAAGACTTAGTTGCAATCAACAACTGCATGAATGAAATAACAAATTGTGCTACATTTCAGAGCACATAAATGTAAGCTTACTATATATGGGGAATTTTCATTTTATCAATCCATTACACTATACTGCTATGCATTACAGAGAGTTGATGAGTGGTGTGATTTACGTATTACCATTGCAACAACATATTCTTTTGATAAATGTGCTAAAATGTAGAAATTTCTGATTTGCCCATATAAGTGCAGATCACCTCCCAGTCTAAATGCAAGCACAATCCTCTTTGCACAGTCTGTCTGATATGTATTGTGTTAAATACGCAACTCAATGACATTTAACCTAGACTGACTAGTTAAAATAATGGCCAAACTACAAGCTCTGAAATATCACAATATAAGCAGCCACACCCACTGATGTTTTCACCATAGTAACATTTTAAGTGGACACTAAGAAGATATTTACATTTTTTACATACACAAGTACTGCTCCGTGTCTTCTTTGGTAAAGAAGGTATGCATGCCAGAGGCAGGTCGGACAGTGACTGGATAACTTTATGGCTCTTTTATCTTTGGGGGTTGCTCCACAACAATCTGTTGATAGGAAGATGGAGAGCATAGGGACAGTTGTGGTGTATAAGAAAAGACCAACAAATGTATGGCTGTACAGCTATGTTCCCTGGTAGGTAGCTCAGGTGAATAGGCATTACAGTGCAGTCCTTCTCCATGTTGTTCTACTGGGCAACTATGTGGAAATATCATGTGACAATGCAAGATTGTAGGTATAGCGCCTTATGCTGGTACCACAGCCACATGTTCATGACCAGTACAGATGCAGCTGTGCATTTCTTCTCCCTGCTGACTGACCATAGGTGTATATCCACATTTACAGGTAGATACTTGGCAACTAAAGAGTGGATTTACCTAAAAAGGTTCTCCCAGGCAGACTCATGTGCTACTGCAGGGTATCTGTGACCACAGATGTCATATTATGAGAGCAAGTGAGAGCAAGGTTTACTATCAAAATTTCAAACCGCACTCCATCGACTGTACTATCGTCGAACACGGAAGTTTGGAAATGGGAATGTCGAAGTCAAAAAAACAATCTAGGAATGGGTTTTAACATGGGTCGAGGTAGGTGTTCAGTATTATTCCGAACTACAAACATCTCCCCTACCTCAACCCATGTTAAAACCCATTCCTAGATTGTTTTTTTGACTTCGACATTCCTGTTTTTGAACTTCTGTGTTCGACGATAGTACAGTCGATGGAGTGCGGTTCGAAATTTTGATAGTAAACCGAGAGCAATCACACCTTTTGGGAATGTGTTTGGCATGAGCTAGTGAACACACTCAAATATCATCTGCTGATGCTGTTAAAAATCTTTGACCAATGAGATACAATAACTTCTGGTGCATAAGATAAACCTGAATATTCTGACAGACCTAGGACCAGAAGGAGCTATCTGCTTCCAAAACAGAAGACACAGTGCCTTTTCTACAAAGGCTTGGTAGATAATTCTCCAGCACATTCACCACTAATTTAAAAACCCAGATTCATTTTGCACCTCCTCCTACACCTCCTCTCATGAACAGGAGAAGATTCCTTCAAGGAAATGGCCTTCTCTAAGGATTCCATCTTCTTCACAGTCTCAACCTTATCTTTCTTTATTTATTTATTTTTTTGGCTTGCAGGAAAAACAGTGGAATAATCTTTGGATTCCTTGGAGGAAGAAGGTACTCATTAGTGGATAACTTATCTTTGGAATTAAACCATTTAACACAAGCTTATTCCTTCTATTTGTCAAAGCTTGTTTAACAAACACCTTGCATCTCTTGCACTCTGACTTTAAATGCTGCACTCGTAAATTATCAATGCACAAACCATTATTGTCCTGGGGTGGAATTCTATGCCAACAAGAATCGTCCTTCTTTGACTCAGATAACTTTCCATAATTGAAACCGGAAACAAAGGGAATAAAGTATGTTGATATAGCTATGTAAATAGATATCTATTGATATCCTAACAACAATAGCTACAATTGGTAAAGCCCCATTCAACACAGACAGTATCACCTAGTGCACACTTACTATGCAAAGAAAGCTTTGTAGAATAAGTTGTTGTGTCTTTCAGCTTATCCCGGTTAGGTGTCACCACAGCGGAACTCCGATCCGCTAATGATTGGTAGTTGATTTTTACATGCCGAGTTACCAGCCCTGATGCACAACCTTCAACAAATTTACGCCCATTCACGCATGCCTCCACACAGAAGACACTCTAGCCGAGAATCGAACGCGACAATGTCTTGCTGTGAGGCAACAACGCTACCGCAGCACCACTACCGCGGGTAAAGCTTTGTAGAATAAGCATAGTGCAAAGTGAATAGACACTACACAAATAAACAAGTCCTAGGTAGAGTGGTGTTTGGTCCCAAATAGAGAACAAGGCCAAGACTACTCAGGGAGAGGAATGTAGAACACAAAAATCTAAAAATTAGACAAAAAAGAAAGATCTGATATAAAACCTTATATACAGGTACGCAATTCATAAACAAGACAGATCAAAACAAGAAACCATCAAAGTACATGAGATTTTACAGAAGGATGCAATTAAAAAGTTGAGGGCCATTTCTCTATGTTAGCTCAATGATGTCAAAAACATCTGGAGAGTTAGTGAAGATGATGAGGCATGACATGATGACAAAAGGGGCAAGAACCTGAGGTTGAGGAATGAGATGATGAGGGAAGTGGTTAGAGTCTGATGATGAGGCATTTCATGATGATAGAAGGGGTTAGAACCTGATGATGAGACATGATATGATGAGGGAAGGGCTTAGAGCCCAATGATGAGGCATTAGATGACAAGGGAAGGGGTTAAATCCTGATGATGAGGCATTACTTGATGAGGTGAGGCAGCTTAGACCCTGATGATGAAGTATGACATGATGAGGGAAGGGGTTAGAGCCTGAAAATGTTTATCTTACTTACCTAATACCAGTGTTATAAGACCTGAAAGTTTTGAAGATCTTGTATAATTTTTAATATCATGAAATAAATATGTACATGATTATTAGTAATTATTTTGCAGCTCTTAATGGTATTGAAATTATATATCTAGATGAGGACCAGTCAACTGACTCCCATGTAGACATATCTCAATGTGTCAGCCACTGATTTTCCAAAGACATTCCATCCTTTCTGGGTGATTCAGTGTCATTGGAGTTAATGAAAGTTAAATGATGTGCAATACATCCCCTCTTGCATTGGAAGTTTGCGAGGTGAAATCCGCTCCTTTTTTTCCTGTGGGATGGCTGAAATACTCTTTAGGTTCAGTCGCCTAGCAAATGTGGTGCATAGCAGGCTAATCTTGACAAAACTAACCACTATCCAAATCACAAGTACATTTTTTTCTTTCTTTTTATACTCTAACTTTAATTTTGTATAATATATTTTATGCATATCATTTTAATCTCTTTATTTCTTTGCTTTTTGATACTCCCCGTAGACCAACAGTGCATATTCTTTTCCTTATCCACACATGTTATCTTTGTTATGCAAAAAGCATTAGAACCTATATCACATTTTGTAAAACTTTTTGTTTTAATGAAAACCTTCAGAAAATCACTGAAACATCTCCAAAACCTAACTTAATGCAAACACACAAATATTAAAGCTTAACCTTTTAAAAGGAACAATTGCCCCAAATAGTCAGCTGCAACCATAGACCTTAATTTACCTAAACTTGTGGTTATCCATGTGAAGATGCATGTTACTGCTTAAGCTTCTACTTACACTAATTGGTGTCTATTTTTTTTATTCCCCTCCCAGATGTGAAAAACAGCTTGCATGCTTTCAGAAAACATTAACAAACTCAGTGGTTAAATAAATGCGTTTGGACCCAACACCAGCACCCCATTTTGTTTCTGATTCCATTGTTGGAGTTTATCAAAAGGATGTTAACTTTGGTGTGTATACCAGCTGTCTCTTAATCCAAGTGTTCCCTTCTTGTTTCAAGATCCTACTCAGTGTGTAAACACGCATGCCTTAAACTTTGCTTGGGGAGCTGTGTCTAAGGGTGTGAAATTTCAGGGCATGTGAGACCAACAGGACAGGTTAAAAAGCATAAATACTGAACAAATGTTGGCAGCAATAAATGCTCTTAAAGCTGTAAATCTTTGAATTCCAGTTCCTCTAGTAGTATTCACAGAAAACACCAAGTGATGAAGACATAAACAAATAAGGGGGATCCTGACTTTAGCCCTTTTGCAGACCAATAATGGTAACCTGGGAATTATCAACTCAGCTCAGTCTTTTCCTTCAGCCTATCTATATTCAATCAGACCAAAACATTATTGCAGACAACCTGAGAAGGTCCAGGATAGACAATCACAAATGGTAACTGAACCCAGAGATCTTCCAGGAATTAACTCAACTATGGGGAGATCCTCACATAAATCTATTTGCCTCCATTGACAACAGACAGTTAAAGAAATTCTGCTCCAGGATTCCTTGCAAACAGGCATGGAAGACAGATACTTTCACATTTCCCTTATGGAAATGTTACTATATGCATTTTCAGCCTTTACATTGATATCCAAGGGCATCCTTAGCATTCATGAATCTGCATAAATAACTCTGGAGATTCTGGTTTGGCTTAGGTAACAGTGGTTCTCCCTTGTTCTGAAAATGACAAATGGCAAAAACTGCAAGGTTCCTCATAGAATGATATTATACAAGACAGGGGCTGTCTGACACACTCCACCCGGAAATTTCTTCAGTTGACTGCCTGGGTGATAGAGTTTTAATTCCTTTTAGGCACCTATTTTCTGTGAATATAGAGCAGGCATTAAGTGAGGCTAAGAAACTTGCTACTAGATAATCAAATATGGATTAGTGGAAGAGATTTTCTAGTTGGTGCCAAAAGAACCAGGAACCTTTTAAGGCTCAAATATCTCTGGTTCTTCAATATTTGTGTGAGTTATTATCCTCTAATCATTATTACTCTTCTATCAAGAGTCACCTCTCAGCCATCTCTTCTTGTCTGTCTCTAGATATTTCCATTTCTACCCAGCTCCCAAGCCAACCAATTTTGAATGGGGCTATTCATATCTGTACACCTAGAAGACAGGTGTCTTCTTCTTTGGATCTCAGCTTTATTCAAGAAAAACTTACTCTGTTACATTTGAACCTGTTCATCAAGCTGAATTGAAGTTCATAATGATATTTTCAAGTTCCTCAATCTCTATCTCTACCTCTCTCTCTCTGTCTTTCTCCAGAATTAATAGAATATTAACATTATTGAAAGCATGGAGCTATGAGTCTTTTGGGTATTTATGTTTCAGTCGCTACAATAAATGTTGTATGTACCTCAGAATAACATATTTGGATAGTCAAATATTTCATAACTGCATTTTAACATCAGTATTTTTATCACCTTTGTTTCTCACTGCTGCAACCACCCATTCATCCATTTTCCCAATCAAACCCACAACTGCCTAGTATCTGTTCCTGATGATCCATGTTTCCATTAATGGTGACTGTGAAGCCATTATCCACAGTGTGCATGATGAGTAGGAGGTACCTTTGCACGCAGGTAGCATTCACTCCATTCCATAACATTCTAACAGTGTTACAGATACCTTTGCACACAGGTAACATTCACTCCATTCCATAACATTCTAACAGTGTTACAGATACCTTTGCACACAGGTAACATTCACTCTGTTCCATAACATTCTGACAGTATTACAGATACCTTTGCACACAGGTAACATTCACTCCATTCCATAACATTCTGACAGTATTACAGATACCTTTGCACACAGGTAACATTCACTCCATTCCATAACATTCTAACAGTGTTACAGATACCTTTGCACACAGGTAACATTCACTCTGTTCCATAACATTCTAACAGTGTTACAGATAACTTTGCACACAGGTAACATTCACTCCATTCCATAACATTCTAACAGTATTGCAGATACCTTTGCACACAGGTAACATTCACTCCATTCCATAACATTCTAACAGTGTTACAGATACCTTTGCACACAGGTAACATTCACTCCATTCCATAACATTCTGACAGTATTACAGATACCTTTGCACACAGGTAACATTCACTCCATTCCATAACATTCTAGCAGTGTTACAGATATCGACCTTCATTATATGTTGTTGTAGGGCTTGTCCCTCACTCATTTTTTAGCAGACAGTGGCCTTATACCTCCAGAACAAGGAGACCTGATTGTCACTTACTTAAGAATAGTTTCCTAGCCATCCACCTAGCACATGGCTTTGATATTTAAACCTTGTTCATAAGCAGTCTAGTAAGAAAGGGAACACCAGCATCAATGTCCCAGCAACCATATCATAGTCATGATATGTTATGCATGACATTAGTTGTCAAAGAACATTCTTCTCTCAGTAAAAAAAGTTGATAACAGTTGGAACGTCCACAGAGGTTCCTCACTAAAAGAATACATGGCATAAGTAAAATGTCCTATGCAGACTAGATCAAGGCCCTATCCCTGTATTCTGTCTCCTACAGGCTTTTGAGGGGGAGAGCTATGCCTGACATACAGGGCATTGTCAGATCCCATTCTGATGGGCATCCTCCATATCCACAAAATGAACAGCACCAGAATTACCTGTTATAAAGACTTGAACCTTGCCTGCGGGATCTTCTGGAGAGACAGTTATGTATCCCAGAAACTGCCCTGTCTCTTGAACAGGCTCCTCATCCATGTGAAGCAAAGTCCATCTGTAACCTAATTCAAAGGCAACTTGGACAGTTGGATGTGGAACGTGAAATTCATCCCTGGTTTGGCACCTATGTCTCTAATAGAAACAGGCAACCTGTAAACGATTCATCTCCCAGGCCCCTGCTTGTAAATGATTCATCTCACAAGCTCCTGCTTACACTTATTAAGGGTATCACAACTTGTCAAAGATTTGGGTTGCATGGCTAAGCTTAAAAAGGCCCTTGTGGTCATTATCCTAAGTACCTATGACCCTATAAGAAGAGTGTTTAGGAAGATTAATTTCACCTAATTGTTCTGATGTATTGCCAGCATTTAAAAAGACCAGTGCATGTAAAACCCACATATAAAATCTGAGCACAGAATGTCAAAAATATTTTTTTTCAGTTGAGTGAAGATTCCTTCCTATACTGTGTATGAAATCACCACTATGGAAATTGTGTCACAGAGATAAACAAAAGATTCCCATTCACTAGTATTACATATGCTGATGTTCGGAAAGAATGACATACATTTGATGTGAATTTTTTTTCTTAAGGTTTGCTGCAGTTAAGAATCTGAATCTGTCTGAATCTATGACTGAAAAAATATGACAGTGGTGAAATATAGAATATGGTATTATTTTTTCTCAAAAAAAGTGTGAATATCATTTGCTGGCAATTGTTCAGAACCATATTATTAGTGATTTAGAGAGAATTATTATTGAAAGGTTTGGTAATGTTTTTTCAGTTTCCTAAAACGTTTTGGTGATGGGATGTGTTACTGTCAGGTTTTCACACTTATCTTAAAGTTGTGTGAACTTATTTAATGTTTACTACACCGAGAATGGTGCATGAGGACTGTAACTGTTGAAATATTTCTGTGAAAATTTGAGAAGTACATTTTTGTGGCATTATAATATGTTTCAATAGTTTTCTTTTTCCAAGTATGAATAATATTTTATCTTGTAAGTCAATCTAGGAGGCTTAAACATGATAGACAAACCCTCAAAACACTGGGATACTATTATTGCATAAAACTCAGGATGTAGCAATGACAAAAACAAGTGACTCTTTTCAGAGTCAAACCATGCCAATGTGAAGCTCCTTATAAACTCTGTAATCCTGTCAGAAAAAAATAGTGGACAGCTCACAAGCTTTAACAGTCATTTGAGAGGTGTCAGTGTAGCTGCCAAATTGAATGGTTTCATATCAGTTTGATATATGTAAATATACTTGCCAAATGCTGTACTTTAAAAGTTCTTTTGTCAGCTGTCAAATGGCCTATTAAATGATGCTGTTTGGTAGCACTTTTGATAGTTGTCAAAAGATCTGTCAAATTTCAGCCTTCTTTTCCAGCAATTTCAGCATTGCCAAGCAACATGCTGATAAAACCTTTTTTCTTCATTTGTGGTTTCTCCATTCTGTAAAGTGCAATGGAATATGTCACAACTCCATTATGACCCACATGTTATAGCTCCAATTAAAGAATTCCAGTTCAGATATATTGCTCTTATTACTGCAGAAAAAACACTAAATCCTCAGTACCTGATGTTGCAGCTCAAGGACAGATAAAAATGATGGGAAATGCTGTTTTAAAAAATTAAAGTAAAAAGCTCTGCTACTTCTCTCTTAGTAATAAGTGCAACAGTGTTGTCTTTTCTTACACTCAGTCACTGTCTTCCTTCACAGGGCAGAGTCTGAGGTCACTACATCTGACCTCAATATTGTAGGAGCTCGGCCACAAGGCCCTGCAACTGCAAGTTTATTGAGAATTTTGTCATTCATTAATGTAAGCATAGTTATCATGCAAAACCTTGCTTTGTATTAACTTTAGTCAGTAAAATACATGCCTGCTCTGTGATTCAAACATTCCTGTGTAATAGAAACTGGTCTCCAAGGACCTCTTACTAAGTTGGTCACTGTCCCATTTTGCTTGACTATACTGCATATGCTATATTTCACTTGTGACTCTTATTCCAAAACCCTCCCCAACTAACCTTATTACTTCTATACGTACATTTAAGCTTCTTGTTTCCTATTTCCCTCTCTCTATTCATTTTTAACACCATTCCCAACTATCGTTATCCCTCCCATACTGCTTTGTACCATATCCATATATAATTACGACCCTCCCAAATAGTACCTATCTGGTCTGCATTGTATGTTTTTCTGTTCTCAATTAAATCCTCATTTCTTCTTATTTTGATTACATCTTAATAATCTAGCATTAAATACCCCTGTATTCCCTACATTCCTGAGAAGATACCAGGACAACCTACTTCTCTTCTTATATAGAAAATACTTCTGTCTTTACCTATCCTCTTCCAGATCTCAGAATCCACCATCGCTGAGTCTCATACTGTTCTTCAGCTTCTTGTTTCATTGCTTCTTCCTCACTATCTGACATCTGTAAAATAAGATACCTCTACTAAAGTATGCTACTCTTCAGCTTATCCTCTATCCTTCTCTACCTACTACGCCATTTTTCATCCTACCATGACTCAGTAATACCTTGCAACATGTCTCCAGCTCTTTCCCAACAATCTAGCCATAGTTCCACTTTACACTCTCCTCGCATTGTACCAAACCTACTTAATATTGCCCCTCACCTTTATTCAAAATATAGGCTGATTAGTTGCATTTCAACTCAAACCAAAACAAAATTAAGTGCAAGGATCCTCTCCAAAAGCAAGTATACATAATTCCCCAATATACTAAAAATCCTTCTAGGAGGAGATATACACCGTAATCCTGGCCCCACCTATCACAATGAACACAATGATAATTCTGTCTCACACATTTCTGAAACCCAGCAACAGCTAATCCCCAACCCTGATTATCTAATTTTTGCTGCAGTAAAGGTTAGAGGTATAAGATGCTGAACTACATGCCTGGATTTCCCAACGTAATCCCGATGTTCTTGTCCTAAGTAAAACTTGGCTTAAACCCAGAATAAATGAAGTTATAACTCCTGGCTATAATATAATCTGTAATGACCATATAAAGAAGAAAGGTGGTGGTATTAGTTTAATATTTCCCAATATCTATCACATTTCCCTTTACAGCAAACCAAAACCAAAATTCAGTATTGCAGAGCTTCTTATTGGTTTTCTCAAAATAAACAGTTATAAACAAATGTGTATTACTGTCCTTTATATTCCTCCTGGTGACAATACAACATATTGGAAGATATCCTACAATGGATATCCATAGCATTTCGACAAGAAATAATATTACTATGTGAGGTGAATGTCAGTTGGTTGGATATAAGCTCTAACTCCCCTACATCTAGCTTGAACTTATATGTTTTTACAAAAGTAATTAATAGCCACAGACATTGTAGCAAGGCATCAAATTATCTATTGGACTAGATCTTATATCAGATCCCAGCAAATATTTCACCACAGATACAATGTCAGACTCTTTCAGTGAACATCTCCCATTTTATATGACTAGGCACCTGAAACATCCAGTTAAACAGCATATTTATAAAACAATACATAACCTTTCCAAGTTCATCCCAGAAATGTTCATTACTATGCTATTATCTATTAACTGGAACTTCTTAAAAATCCTCCCTTTAGACGATGCTGTAATTGAGTTCAGTACAACCTTTCTATATATCATAAATAGCCACACACCTCCTAGAAGGAAGAGACTGGAAACAAATAATGCAATTTAGCTATCTATAAAGTAGATTGCTAATTCAGGATAAAGAAAAAAATATGGAAACTGGCAAAAATATAAAACACCTCAATACAGTATCTTGAAAACTTCAGAATGTTTTTCAAGCAGACTAAAAAGCGAGTACATGAAAACAAAAAAAAAACTATGATATAATAACTTTCAGAATAATATTAAACACAACCCTAAAATATTTGGCATCCGTTAAAGATATCTTACATCCAGACCAAAAATTCAATCCAAACACCTCTCCAGATAATTCACCACTCAAAACTGCAGTACAGTTCAACTCTTATTTTACATAGTATAACATCTCCAGATAAAGACTCCTCTACATATAATGCCTTCCATTCCAAACAGCCATATATTACCACATCCACTATCACCTTCAAACCTGTCCGCACAACCTATATAAAACTATTCTTAAACAAACAAACTGTGCTCTTCTTCAGCTGATGATCTTCCAAGTGGTATCTCAGATTAGCAATCAATGGCATTGCCTATCCCATATCAATCCTTAAAAATAAGTCTAACCAGGAATACTACATTTCTTCTCTCTGGAAAAAGTCACACGTTATTCCTCTGCACAAACAAAGAAATTCAGCCGACGTTAATAACTTTAGACATATATCAAACTAATCTCCCCTCGCCAAAATACTTGAAAAATGTATTCAAAAACAATTGATAGACTATCTCCAGCAAGAAGAACTCCTATCCCCCACACAACATGGCTTCCATGCTTCCTATAGTACTAGTACTGCCCTTCTAATCTATATAGATACTGTCAATAAAGCTAGCGATAAAGGCAAACTAGTCTCTTCCTTATTTGCAGACTTGTCTAACACTTACAACACAGTTTGTCACACCAAACTCTTACTTCAACTGTCCTCACTAGGGTTCTCTCAGCCCACCCTTCTGTGGTTCAAAAGCTACCTGTCCTTCAGGTATCAGTCAGTAAAATGGCAGTCTATGCTTTCTCCTTACCTCACAGTCACCCCTAGTCTTTCACAAGACTCTATCCCTGATACCCCGCTCTGTAACATTTTCACCAACTCCCTCTATACTTTCACACAACAAGCCATCCTAATACAATATGCAGATGATTCCACTCTTATTTGTACATCTGACAACATGGTAAACCTTCAAAAAATTACTCAGAAACTTTTAACACCCACCAAAACATGGCTTCATAACTCACAACTCATGCTCAACCCAAAAAAAGACCAAAATACTACCCTTTTTCCCCAAATCCCTCTCTCATGAAAAAATAAAATTTAAAGTCCTCTCTACCTTGATAATACAACCATTAAAATCACTTCTCAGGCAAAACTAATAGGAGTGGCAGCAGAAGATAATCTTGCATTCAAAGTGAATATACAAAATTGTATAAGGAAAACTCATCAAAAACTAGGATGTTTTACATCGCCAAAAACGTTCTCACTGATGCAACTGAAACTATGCTCCCCGCTCTTCTTCATGGTGCTCCCATCCCTACTAACCTCCAGGCTTTACAAAAATTGAAACTTGAACAATGCTAAAACAAAGTTGCTAAATTTGCAGCTTATACACATTTCAGAACCCACCACTATATAGCACTGAAAAGCCTAATATTGTCAGAACTGCCACATCAGCTAACATGTACACAACTTCTTACCACCGAAAAAATTATGAAGCATCTATCTGCCTGTCCAGCAATAAAAAACATTCTGTCCAACTATGTTCCCAGTTGGTCATTGCAATCCAGTGACCAAAAATTCCTGTCTAACACAAGCCTAGAAATCTGCTGGGTATTGTGTGTACCCGTATAAAGTTGCTGAGGCCTGGAACTCCTGACCGATACAGAAAAGTTGTGTAAAATCTTACTATAACCATAGATGTCTTTCTCTTCCATGTTGCATTATTCCACATATGGGTTTACTCCTCTACCTTTGCATATGTTTGGCCAGTATGCAAAAACTTTCAGTCCCTATGTGGTGCATGGGATGTCTGATGTGGCTCAAGGAAGATGGGCCATAAAAGTAACGTCTGCATGGACTGGCCCTCACACCTGAAATCCCAGTTGGAGCCAGTCCTAGGAAGGGCAATGCCAGTCCAGTGCCACCCAGAAAGTGAAATGCACCCTAACAGGAGGGGAAGTAGGGTGGGAAGGAATACTGCAACATGGAAGAGAAGGACGTTTATGGTTATGGTAAGATTTTACACAAATTTTCAATGTCCTTGTATGCCAGCGTTGCAGTATTCCACATATGGTTGAGTGCCAATGCTCACTGTGAATGGGGAGGTGGTCTACAGGCTGACTCCAGGAGTCCATGAAGGATGGCTCTAGAAATGTAGTTAAGTTTGTAATGTTTGGTAAAGGTGTGAACTGATGACCAAGTAGCTACTTTGAGAATGGTAGAGATATCCAGACCCTTGAAGAAGGCTCCTGAAGAGGCCATAGCCCTGGTGGAGTGTGCTTTAACAGTACCTTGAAGAGGATTTTCCATGGTATTAGTAGCAGAATGTAATGGCTTTGGAAATCCAGACAGAGATGGTCTGTTTGGTTACTGCCTTCCCAGGGCTCTGGGGTGGAAGGAGACAAAACATTGGTCAGCCTGTCTGATAAACTTGGTTTTACGCTGGTAAATCCTGAGTTGTTTGTGAACATCCAGGGAGTGAAGTACTCTCTCACTGTCCCCCTGTGAGTTAGGGAAGAAGGTAGGTAGGTTGATGGCCTGATTAAGGGACAGGTATTTCACCACCTTGGGCATGAAGGAAGGGTTAGTTCTAAGAGAAACCCTGTCATTGTTGAACTAGGAATGGAGGAATAGCTAAAAGGGCTTGTAGCTCTGATACTCTTCTGGCTGAGATCAAGGCCACTAGCAATACAGTTTTCCATATACAATGCTTTAGAGAGGCTTTGTCTGCTGGCTCAAAAGGAGGAAGCATAAACTTTTCCAAAACATGGTGGAGGAGATGGTTTCCTGGAGGGCCTGAGGTGAAACACCCCTTTGAGTAAAAGCTTAGCTGGGAATCTGGATGTTAGAGAGAATCCAGAGGGAGGCATGTTGATATTGCAGACAAGTGAGCTTTAATGGAAGAATAAGTCAAGCCTGTCTGCAGTAACTCACACAGGTAAGACAGGACTAGAGGGGTCTCCCTTGCAAGCGGGTCCAACTGTCTTTTTTGACACTATATAGAGAAACTTTTCCACTTTGAAAGGTAGGATTTTCTGGTATTTGGTTTCCTCATTGTAAATGTATCTGAAGGGGATCAGAATCCTATCAACCACAGGGTGAGGTGCAGTAACTGCCACTGTGGTTGTATCTGGGATCCCTTGTGCCGTGTGAGTAAGTCCGCTCTAAGGGGTAACTTGTGGTGATTGGCCTTGGACAATTGTAGAAGTAGGGGGAACTAGTGTTGTCTTGGCCAGTAAGGAGTCACCAACAAGATTTTGGGTCTGTCCTGCTGGATCTTCAGCAGGACCTTCTGAATGAGTGGGAAGGGGGGGGGTGCATAAAGTAGAGTGGATAGAAGGTGAGTTCTAGCTATGTCAAATCTGGCTTGATTTGTCAAAAAATGGCTTAATGTGGTACACAGAGCCAAGTTTGATGTGAGTTTTTTAATGGATTCAGATAGATGAATATGGAATTTTAGTTTGCTGTCGATAGTTAGAACTAGTAGTTTGGTTTGGGAGATGGCAGTAATAATTGTGTTGCTTGAGGAATATATATGAAAAGAGGATGGGGGTACGGTAGGTTTGGTTGGGAGAAATAGCATAAACTTGGTTTGTTTGGGTTTAGTATAAGGTTAGCTTTGTTTAGTCAATGTTCAATGTCCAAGAAAGATTGCTGTGTGATGTCCTGTAGTTGTATGAGAGACGATGCATTACATAATATGGTAGAGTCATCTGCATATTGGATAACTGAGGCAAGTGGAGTGGATTTATGCAATTGGTTACTGACTATATTAAAAAGCATTGGGCCTAGTATAGAACCTTGATTGACTCCAGTGTTAACAGGGTGTAAAGATGATAACTTCTGATTGCAGCGAACAACCTGTTGTTGCCTGGTTAGATAACTATGGAACCATGCTAGGTTAGAGTGACTAAGGTTTAAGGTCGCCAGTTCTGACAGTAGGTTTTGGTGTGAAACAGTATCAAAGGCCTTAGAAAAGGTCTAGAAAGATGGCAGACACAAGTCTGTTTTGATTTCTGTGATGGTTTACAATGTTGGGAAAACTGAGGAGGACATTTCAGGTGCTATGATGGGGGCGAAAACCCTGTTGTGTGTAAGAGAGGAGGTTGTTGGATAGTAGATGATTTAAAAGTTGATTTCTGCACATTAAATGCCATATACACGCACACGCACGCACACACACACACACACACACACACACACACACACACACACACACACACACACACACACACACACACACACACGTGCACACACACACACACACACACACACACACACACACACACACACACACACACACACACACACACACACACACACAGAAACTCATCACAATGAAACCATACCTGCCATCATGACAAAATAAAAGTTATGTGACACACCTCCCATAATGATATATACATGCAGGGTCCAGCCAAGTAAAGTTGTGCTGAAGTAATGTTTGCAATAATATGAATACATTCACCACAGTACAGAAAGCAGTCTGTTGACAATCCATCCTACCCTAAGCCCCTTGTCACTTTCCTGTAATCGTTAATACTGTCAATTCTTATTCATCAGTAACACAAGAATCTCCTTGTAAAGACACACATTGAGCCAACAAACATCCCTGCCATATTAGTATGATTGAATTAAATAACTGTATTTCTACCAAGTATGCACAAACTCTAAAAGACACCAAAGTAAATGATTTCTGACTGATCAATAATCGTTTTCACTAAATAATGCTGTAATAATTTCTCATTTACAAACGACAGCTTTACCAGATTTTACCAAAAGCATTGTAATATGTTCATCATATAAATAAAACAAGTGAACTGAATAATTGTACATCATTTTGAACTGTTTCAAATGAATTTAAAATATTTCCTTTATTTTCTCTTACTTTGAAAAGTCTGGGGCTTCCATAACTAATTCTACCTAACTTGAGTAATCCTAAAGTAATATCTCAATGTTAAAATTACTTAAATAACTTCAGGGTCTTTTACTCGTTTTGTATGCAGATGAGGTCCTTTTACATTTATTTTTATGACTCTTAGTAATACACAAATGTACATGACACCTTATGCAGTAATTGGCCTCCTTGTTTCTCTTCACATAAAGCATATCTTCAGATACTTACACTTTTGCCTAAAGTAGGCATGCTTATCAATGCCCCTGCACATATACATATTCGGCATGAATACCATTGGCTGACTACATTTGTTTATAGACATAGCACTGCTCTTCACAGATTACTGCTATGGAGATCCAAAACATAGGAGTATAAATACCACACCCTGTCATACACTGTCTTTGCTGGCAGTGATGGCATTATATAATTTATTTTGCTAACTGCTGTATTTCATATGAACTTTTGTTTTGCTGTGTCTCTCTTGTTAAATTCCTACGCACTCTTGCAGTCATCAGCTGTTAGAACAATTAAGTAAATAATTATATACTTAAACAAAATTGATTTTAGTATCTGGTATCCTGAAAGCTGAGTCAAAACACTGAATGTTATATAAATTATGGTAAAAATTAGATTAGATTAGACTGAGATAAAAGGAGAATACAGCTCAACATGAGACATGGAAAGAACTAAAATTAATGGGCATAGAATAGCTCCAGTGTCATGGCAGAACAGTTTCGACAATGGAGATTTTTGTGAGCTGATATACTTCTGCATAGCCTTTGCCATGACAGTGCACTGCAGTGAGGCCTCTGATGTTTGTTTGTGTTTTTCAGCTTTTCCCAGTTAGGGGTCGCCACAGCGGAACTCCAGACCGCTAATGATTGGCAGTTGATTTTTACGTGCCGAGTTACCAGCCCTGACATATAACCTTCAACAAAGGTACGCCCAATCACGTATGTCTCCATGCAGAAGACGCTCTAGCTGAGAATCAAACCCGACAGCGTCTTACTGTGAGGTGACAACGCTACCGTAGCACCACCACCATGGATAGTGAGGCTTCTGAAGTAGCATTACTATTTCCAAGGCTTCCTTGTCCTACATTCGCAGTCCAGTCTCCTTAGACTGTACCTCATGCTTGATCTGTGTGGAATAAGTGGCACAATGAGTTGGCAAATCAAGGACCTTCATGGCAACTCAGAAGGGTCTCCAGTAGAATAATCCATAAACTAGTCAGACTGCTTATGTGATGCAGGTGGGTAGTAGTAAGATAACCAGTAAATTCACCAGCATGGGGTCTAATCTCTGATGTCGGATATTTATTATAGGAACTTTGCTCCTTAACAACAACTTCAGTCATCAGGCTTGCTCATAAGAAATCACAAGCAACTTTTTCAGGGAAGAAAAGCACAGGTGTGTACTGTGGGATGAGATTCTGCAAAGTATGATACACTGCACAATCCTGTGTCTGTCAGGATGGCATAAAATGTTATGAGGGAGTGATTAAAATGCCACTGTAACACTACAACAGTAAGAGGGATCCAGGATACAGAGCTGCAGCAATCTTGCTACAGAATCATGCAAAACAGCAGTCTTGAGGGCAGAGCTAATGCAGACTACCCTTGTGTGCTTCCCAGGAGTCTTCCCAAGTATAGGGATAAAGAGTAAAGCAATTCAAAGGCCTAACATGGTGTTAGAGGACGGTAACAATAAAAATGCACACCATATTTTGGTGGTACACAACTACTGAAGTCTAAGGTAGGCGTAGAGCTGTTAGCACCACATCACTTTAATAATATAAAGCTGTGTGTGTGTGTGTGTGTGTGTGTGTGTGTGTGTGTGTGTGTGTGTGTGTGTGTGTGTGTGTGTGTGTGTGTGTGTATGTGTGTGTATGTGTGTGTGTATATTTGTGTGTGTTGCCCACGCTTGTGTGCATGTAGCAGGCATGTAACTGTGTGCATGTTTTTATGTGTGTGTATGTGTGTATAGGTTTATAGGTTCATAGGTAGATACTAGGCTATCTGCCCTAGGGCATTTATAAGCCTAGCCAGAGTGTATTTGGCTTCCGCCTGCCTATTAGATTAGCCTACTGTGCCTCTGTAAAGTAGGTCACAGAAGGTACCCTTTTAAGATTAGTTTACTGTGCCTTTGTCTAGCAGGGACACAGAAGAGATCCCAGGGGTGAATTTGCGATTTCCCATCCACGTGTCCAGATTTCGCTTGAAGAGGGTCAGCGAGGGGCCATGTCTAACATGAATTTGGATTCTATTCCAGAGTGAGGGGAGCCTCTGGGAATTGAATCTGTCCCTCCAGCATGTCCTATTTATTTTTGTGCTGGGGTTTAGGTCCCTGGAGTGTGTAGCTCTAAGGGACTTGGATTTTTTGAGGTGGAGCATGTCCATTAATTCTGGGTTTGACATGGCTTTGTACGTCAGACATAGATCGCCTCTGAGTAGGCGGTAAGCAACTGAGTAGAGCTGGAGGTTCTTTAGTCGAGCTGCATAGGACATCTGTTTGTAGCCCATGATCCTCTTGGTGAGGTACTTTTGGGATCTCTCCAGTTGCTGCAGGTATTGGGTAAGGTACATCCCAAAAGGGGCATTGTATTCAACTATGGGCCTGATGAGTGATGAGTAGAGGGGCATAATGACCTCTCTTGATCTAGATGCGAACCCTTTCGTAATAAGGTGGGCTATACAGAAGGTCTTTCTAACCTCTTTGGCAACATGATTATCAAAGGAGAGATTACTATCTACGTTGGTCCCCAAATCTCTAGTTACTTCTTCCGTACTTAATGGATTACCACCTATGTGGTAATTTGTGGGCACCTTGTTTTTCCCAAAGGGGATGACTATGCACTTTTTAGCATTTAGCTTGAGGCCGTGGCTCTGTCACCAAGCATCCGTCTCTGTGAGACCCTTTTGGAGGATGCTTGTGTCAGCTGGAGATTTGATTATGGCCCCCAGTTTGCAGTCATCTGTGAACTTTGTCAGCCATAATCCCCCTGTGTTAGCCTGAACCTCAGAGAAGTATATACCGAACAAGAGAGGTCCCAGAACTGAGCCCTGTGGGATGCCACTTGTAACTGGTTTGGATTCGGACATGGCACCTGCGATTCTGACCATGTGGGTTCTATCTCTGAGCCAGTTTGCAACCCATCTTGTGATATAGGGGTTGATATTTAAGCTGGTAAGCTTATTTATGATGCCCGAGTGGGGTATTGTGTCGAAGGCTTTTGCGAGGTCCAGGTAGGCTGTGTGGACTACCTTGCCCTCATCTATGGCTTTGGTAACTGTTTCAAAGAAATCAACTAGGTTTAAGAGGCAAGATCTGCCCTTAACAAAGCCAAATTGGGTAGGGTCCAGTGTCTGGAGGCTCCCAATGTCTCTGTTTATGAGTTCCATGATAATACGCTCCATAGCTTTACAGACCAGACTAGTCAGGCTTATGGGGAGATAGTTGTCCATTGTGGCACCACCTTTGTGGAGTGGGACCACTGTAGCTGTACACCATTCTTTGGGTACATATCCTGTAGTAAGGCTAAGTTTGAACAGTGACTTAATATGAGGGTTCAGTTCTTCTTGGAGCTCATGTAAGACACAGCCTGGGACACCTTCCGGTCCCATAGATGCTGTGTTTTTTGCTTTGGAGAGGGCAGCTTTCACCTGTGCATCTGTGATGTCAGGGAGGTTACATTCATTTGGGATAGGCATTTGCTCCTTTGGGGGGGAAGGGGGGGGGGTTTGCGCTGAATCTGTCTGCCAGAATGTTGGCTATGTCTGTAGGTTCATTATATTTTGTACCGTTATGCAACAATTCAGAGCATACCTGGGAGTTTCCACCCATGTTCCTGACATAACTAAAGAAGGCCTTGTGATTATCTTTAGTGTCTAGGGCAATTTTTCTTTTGAAACTGGCCTTTGATGATTTTATGAGGGATCGAAGCTTCTTGCTAATACTGATCAGAGATGCCTTCCCTTTTTGGGATTTTGCTCTGTCATGTAGTAGCTTCCTCCTTCTGTTGTATAGCTTATTTATGGCTGGGGTGCACCAGACTGGTCTCCTGTTTTTGGAGGAGTGAGTCTTGGTTTTATTTGGGATAGCACGATCCATGCATTCCTGCAGGTGCTCATAGAATGCATTTGTAAAGGATTCCTCGGATTGGGCTGTATTATCCTCTGGCCCAGGGGCTTTGAAGGATTCCACCTCAGTCTTGAGAAGTGCAAAGTTGGCTTTTGAGAAATTCTTTACAGTGATTTCCTTGGCTGGGGGTGGGGACAGGATATGGATGTCCAGGGAAATTTGTTTATGGTCTGATCTTACCAATGAGGGGTTTACCTCTGGTGTGGAACATAGAGTCCCCATGTTGGTGATGACCAGGTCCAATATGTTGTTCCCTCTTGTGGGAGTGGTGACCAGTTGTTCCATTGCGTTAGAGTTTATAAATTCAAGGAACTGTTGGGCGAGGGTGTTTGGGCTTGAGTAGTTTTCCCAGTCAATGTTTGGGTAGTTAAAGTCACCCAATAACATAGTGTTTGGAGAGACCTTCATATTCTCCAGTGTTCTCAGGAATGCCAAGTGGGGTTCTTGTAATAGAGAGGGTGTTCTGTAGCAGGCTACAAACTGAAAGGCAGTTTTGCCCATTGTTAATTGCACATGGATGGTTTCCGATGCTTCGTGCAGTGCCACTAACCTGGAGGTGTAGGTATCTTTGATGAATATAGATACTCCCCCTCCTTTTGTGCTTCAGTCCGTGTTTTGGGGCGAAACGCATGGTATGAGTTATAACCTGGTAGTGCTGGGTTGATCTCAGGAGCCTTGAACCAGGTTTCTGTTACTGCACAGACATCGATTTTCTCCATACTGAGGAGAGCCTCGAGTGCATGCATCTTGAGGTTTAAACTTCTGGCATTGAGTAGCATTACCTTTAGTTTTTTTATCCTTGGGATGTCTATGGAGGTGGGTTTGTCCTTTGAGCCTTGCCTAAAAAAGGCACTATGGGGGTGGCAAGAGCCTTGGCCAGTATACGAAAGCCTAAGGGTGACAGGTGCAAGCCATCCCTAGCGAAGCAACGTGGCTTGTCGAGCATGTCATCCCTGGCTGACAGACACTGGATCCCCTTTGAACGACACCAATACTTTAGCTGTTGAAACTGATAGTTTTGTCTTTATACTGTGACATCATTCTTGGTGAGAGCAAGATGCTACTCAAGGTCAGGGTCATACCAGCCTGGGCTACATGATCAGAGAGCTCCTCTATGTCTCTTTTCATGTAGTCCAGGGAGGTATGTCTCAGGTCATTCACACCAGCATGGACAATGATGGATTCATACTTGTACTTGTTTTGGAGTGACCTGAGTGCTTGCATTATGTGGCAGATCCTGGCACCTGACAGGCAGCTTACAGTGACCTTCTCCTTGTTCAGTCTGGTGAGCAGGACGTCAGTGTGCCGGACAATAGAGTCCCCTATAACAAGTGTATTTGGTGTGTTGTTTGGCCTTAAGGGCTGTGACTGTGAGTGACACTGATTTTGTGAGATATGTGATTCATGGGTATTGTTGAGGGGTGGCTGTTGCTTGGATATCTGCTTAGGAGGTCTTTGCTGTTTAGGCAGATTTTTATTTAGAGCCTCCGAGTATGTTTTTGTGTGTTTATGTGTTGGGTATGCAGATGCAATAGGTCTGTGTGAGACTGGATTTGTGGTGTAGATGGTTACCTTTTCCTCCTGGCTGACTGTGTCAGTCTTGGGTTGAGAGAGCTCTGCCTCCAGTTTGGCTGTGTAACTGCATCTCTCACATGTATTAGAGTTTGCTGGAAGGAGGAGAGGGTTGTCTGTGTACATAAGGCAATTGTAACATTGCCTCAAAATTCCCAGATTCACCAGCTGGACTGGAGAGTGACCTTGAAACGGACCCTTGGACATACCAGATTAATATAGGGAACTGTTTTTTTACTGATCAGATTAGGGAAGGGAACTGATTTTTCACTTGATCAGGAAGGACCAATCGGGAGTCTAATACTTATGAGAAGTCAAGGAGGGTGTAGTGCATTAGTTAGTTAGTGTTTCCTTATAAGAGCTGAGCAAGTGCAGGGCTTTAGAAAGAGAATGGAGTGATTACTTTGAGAGTTTGTACAGTTCTAAGGGAAAAAGTGAAGAGCAGACTTTGTGGAGCCTGGAATAGTTTAAACCTGTTTAGGCGGTGCTGCCCGATGCTGCTCAGTGCGCAAAACCGCGCAAAAAGAGAGTTGTAGGGTTTTAAGAGAGAGATATCAAGGAGTTTAGAATTGACCCAAAATGGCCAATAAAACTACAGCTTCTAGGTAGTAACCACTCCTCCAGGGACAGGCAGGATGTTCAGTATTAACCACGCCCACTGGTGAACGCAGAGACTTCCCTTTAGCCCAAGCAAGCACTGGCCTTCTAGAAACTTCCAAACAGTTCAGAACAGCAAATCTGTAAATGAACTCTCTTAACTTTCAGAAAGTGGGAAAAAAGCAAGATTTTTTTTTTTCTTTTTGTTGTAGTTTAAAGGTAGCACAGATACACAAGCAGCAAAATAATCACAACAGTGCAATAAATGACCCCACACTTGAGTGCTAGGCCAAAATCAGGTAAAATGCAGTTTTTAGAGAAAAAAACGATTTTAAATTAAGTGCAACATAGGAAATGCTGTAAACAGGCTCTAGATGTGTTCCAAGTACTGTTACTGTTACAGATATAAACTTTAGCAAGCCGGAAAATGCCAAAAAGTAGGCGGCAAAGCAGTAAAACTTAACAAAAAAATCAGAAGAAAATACTTAAAATCACAAAAGTGGCTCCTTTTCTTCTCTCAGCGTTTTCTCCCCTTGGTAGGTGCTTCAGCAACAACTAGCAAGCCTGAAATCGAATCAAACCCTGCACCTTGAAAGGCATACACCTTAACCACTGTACCACTGGCCTTTCAGCTCTTTTGTAGTTACTTCTTCTAACTGTGCTGTATTCATTTCAAAGATGATAAACTTGCCCAGTCAGACTTCCTTGGTAAACAAATGTTATATAAATAAATAAATAATTGAATAAAAATAAAGTAATGAAAGTGCTCAAAAATTCAACCTGTGTGTCTTGTCTTGTGACTTCGTGGGATCCCATTCTAAATTTGCATATCTATATCTATATATGTATATTTATCTATATATATCTAGATATCTATATCTGTATCTGTATATATATATATATATATATATATATATATATATATATATATATATATATATATATATATATATATATATATATATATATATATATATATATATAGGTCCCCTTCAAAACATCTAAAACACATAACATCTAATTTCATAACATTGAGACATTGAGACCAGAACATGTAAAACCCAAAACATCTAAAACCCATAACATTGAATTTCATAACATCTAACAGTACAAATCACATGAAAATAACATCCCCACCACATATAATGAGACACAATGACACCAAACTAGCAAATGCACTTTTTACTATGTTTCTGCAGGGGGGCTTGATACAGTGGGGTTAGGAAATTAACTTTTTTTCACTGTAGTGTGATCTTGAAGTTGGTATATTTAATTTACAGGGAGGTGTGGGTGGTGCAGGGGGGCTTGCCCCCTACAGAAATGTAGTAAAAAGTGTGTTTGGTAGTTTGTTGTCATTCTATCTGGAGGGAATGTTATTTTCTTGTGATTTGTAGTGTTACATGTTATGAAATTCGATGTTATGGGTTTTAGATGTTCTGGTCTCACTGTTATGAAATTAGATGTTATGGGTTTTAGATGTTTCAAAGTAGACCCATATATATATATATATATATATATATATATATATATATATATATATATATATATTTATTTATTTATACACACACACACACACACACACACACACACACACACACACACACACACACACACACACACACACAAGCACACACCTTAGATATATATATATATATATATATATATATATATATATCGACATACACATAAAAGCACACACCTCAGATATATATATATATATATATATATATATATATATATATATATATATATATATCGCTGTCATATATAGAGAGATATAGATATAGATGTAGATATTTATATAAATGAGTGTGGATGTGAGTGTGTTATGTGGAACCACAGAAGGGTTAGCCACTCAGTGATGTAAACCTTAGCTCTAGATGAGTGCCATTGTTGAATGTGTGTGTGTGTGCGTGTGTGTGTGTGTGTGTGTGTATGTATGTATGTATGTATATATATATATATATATATGTGTGTGTGTGTGTGTGTGTGTGTGTGTGTGTGTGCTTATGTGTGTATATATTTACATATATATATATATATATATATATATATATATATATATATATATATATATATATGTTTTGTGTGTGTGTGTGTGTGTGTGTGTGTGTGTGTGTGTGTGCGTATGTCGTAGCATTGGGATTAAAAATGATTCACTTGGATGAGAAGCTGTCACAGTCAATAGATATTATAGTCCATCATTATGTGCTGTAGCTGACTTGTGTTTTGTTGCCTATATCGCTGTATTGGTAAATATTCTGTGGATGTCATTACATGGTCATGGATTTAGAATTTGTTCATCATATTTATCACTGCTGCAGTAGCCTTGGCTGTATAGGTTATACCCTGCCCAGAAGATAATGGCTGTCCAGTTTCTAAAACAACAGGGTACCTTCCATGTGCCCAAACTGTGTAGCAGCTCAGGATGAGCTGACTAAAAGAAAAGCTTGGGCAGGAAGCTCTTCAAAGCTTTCTTGCTGCTGAACAATATGCTCCTCAGAAGCTTACTTTCCTCTTAAGGAAAGTTATTTTAAAGCTAGGAGCATTGTGTTTTAACAGACTGTCTGAAGACTGTAACTTTTAAACAGAGCACTCATATTTTCTGTCCGTTTAAAAGTAGTGTTAACTAACTGAAAATGTATTTTCCATTGTTAAAATTGTGTTTGTTTTCATTTGTGGGGCAGGCATAATGTTTGAAAGTGCTTTTCACTGTGTTTTGTCTGTCAAAAAAATAAAATATGACTTTTGTGTAGTAGTAGTTTTGCTGACATTTACTGTTTGTCTTCCTTGGGAAAGAGGTGCCATTTTCAGCTTGACCATGGAACAGATTACCAGTCCCATGATCGATACTTCTTCCCGCTGCAAAAAGAAAAAGTTAAGCAAGCACTCTTTGCCACCACAGCAGGCTAGCAATTTGCTGTAGTCGTGGGTGGATGACTCTGCTATACTTATTTGTTGTACCTCAAACCATTTCTGTTTTACCCCAGATCGCTCTGGTGTAGCACCTACAGCCACTATGGAATGAGTGTTAGTCATGTCCTCTGTAACTGTTGTAGTCCTCCCAGTGGCAAGGGAGAGCCATGTCATGGGAGACAGAACAGGGAAGGTTTCTCTGTTATGTCAGAATGCTGTGCTCATCCCTAGGGAAGCAGGTACTGCCATTAGCAACATGTTTCACTCCCTTTTTCCTATCAAAAAGAAACAGAAAACAAAGTATGTATGTATTTCTCCACAAATTTGTTTACACAGGAGTAGTTTACTGGAGGTGGCTCAAGGTTTAATTCAGGTAAGTTATCCTTCTTGTAAAGTAGTTTCTGGTAAAAAAAAAAAAAAAAAAAGAGGGATTCCCCTTTAACTGAAGAGATCCAACATTCTGAATCTGAACAGGAAGATAAAGGAATGGATTCATTTTTTTCGTCAGATTTTTGATCCATACTCAGAGAGCTCACTTTCTTATTCACCCTGTGGGGGGTTCATTTTCTCTGAAATTATTGCCAGAATGTGCCAATGTTTTCAGTGGTAGTACACTGAAATTTCTTAGTCCCTCAGAAAATACTATGAGATTTGCAGAAGGGTTCTCTAGAACCTACACCCATTCCTCCTGTTCTGTCAACTTTAGAAGATGTGTGTGTTACTGTCTGCAGTTTTTTGTTAGTTAGCTAGTTGCCCCTAAACAGGCAGATAGGATGTCTAAAATTTCTGTCTTTTAAATTCTGATATACTATTGCCAAACCTGGCCCACAGCCATAGCCTAATTTGATCCCACTGCTGCTAAGTACTTAGATAATTCCAATCCTACTCTTCCTGATAAGGATGGGAAAATTATTGATAGGTATGGGGAAAAGGCAGAATGTTGAATTTCCAGTTTCACATATTAAAGTATGTTCTGACAAATTGTGAAAGTATGTGGAATGCTTTATCAGCAGTTTCTTCTTGTGAGGAAAAATCAGCTTTCAATATTTTTGTTTCTTCTTTTACACAGGTCTCTACTCATTGCAGTGTGTGTTGTATGACTCTGTAGATACTTTTCCCAGGGCTATGGAAACTGGTACTGTCTTAAAGATGTTCGCATGGCTGCATTCTCAGAATCATCCAGATGGTATTAAAAATGAGATTTTAAATTCTCCCTTGGAAAGAGATTTAGTGTTTAGCCTTGCAGCTGCAGAGGTGACCACAAAGTGTAATGGGTGGTGCAAGCTGATCCTGGGAATCTCTAAGATTGTTCAGCTTTTCTTTTTTGAATTATTCAAGGGATTTTCTTTCTCCTCTTCCATTTTTGGGAGAAAACATATAAATACTCTCAACAGAATTCAGGTTAATTCAGGTAAACAGACATTTAAGAAGGAGTGGCAAGGGAGTTCCAAAAAGGATGTCTCTAACCTCCCAAAATCAAGGACAGTCCAATATGTTTGATTTACCATTCAAGAGACCTTGTGACCCACTCCTCCATGTGTTTCTACCTTCCCAAAACTCTTAACCTCTCTCTCTTGTTTTTCTCTTTGGCAACAGATTGCTTCAAAATGGTTCTAAATATCATTCATCAAGGTTACAGATGGCAATGGGAGGAAATTCCTCTTTTCCAGGGGGTCAGTCCTCATCCTCCAGATCAGACTCTTTTGTTTCCACCTGTTCTTCATCAAATGCTGTCCCAAGTACCGATAGAATTAGTTCCTCCTTCCCAAGAGGGGAATAGTTTTTTTTTTATTTAAAGATGCTCCAAACAAAGAAAGAAAATACTTGGAGACCAGTTCTGGATCTAAACCTGTTTGTGATAATGCCTTAAGTCAAAATGATGTCACAACTTGTTACATCTTCTTCTTCCTCTTTCAAGTTTCCTAAAACAATGAGAAACAAGGTCATACAGACAAACCAATTAGTAAAACCTAAAAGAAAATTCTAGCCAATCTAGATTTTCCACTGTGTGATTCCTTAAAACCTCTTGTATTAGAGGTAACATGGGATATATGCAAATGATCCCTTAAGGGCAACAGGTGTTTTAGCTATATGGCAGTTCTGAATGCCCATGACTTTCCTTTCTTTTTTAAGTCAGTTACAGACAAATTTTGTCTAATAAAGCCAGACACCACTAGCTGTGCACATACATGTTTCAGCCTTTTTATGGCCTCGTCAGCATAGCATAAGTGACCTGTTTGGCTAGCCTTTGGAAACACAGGGTTGTCATACCCAGCTGATGTCCAAACCATTAGGGGTCTGAAAAATATCTCAACTAACAAACTAAAGCAATTATTAACAAGGTCACACCAATAAACCAATTAACAAAAACTAAAAGAAAAATCTAGCTGAGCTAGATTTTCTACTATGTGATTCCTTAAAATCTCTTGTATTAGAAGTAACATGGAATATATGCAAATGATGCAATTCAAAAAAATGGCCAGCACCAAAGTGTAAAAAGCACACATATACTTATTAATTTAAAGTGATTCCACCAACATCATACCGGTTTCTCTATTCTGCCTTCTTCAGTGATAAAAGTATGTAAGCAGACACCACAAATATTTATACACAATAATTAATTGAACATCCATCTTCCTGTTACATCATATCCTATAGAGACAGAAAGTAATACACTGAATTATAGTTGTTCATTAAGACCAGTAGAAAAAAGACCCCCTGACTTAATTATCCACCTTTTTTCTTTTTTATTTAAAATAGAATGCCAGCAAAGTTTATTGCTTCTATCTCGCACAATTTTATCAAAAATCATGAAATAGAATTTGTCAGAATTATAGATACAATGTCTATATAAGGCATTGGTTAATCGCTTGTTCCATATATAGCTAAAATGTTCAGACATGTGAATACGTAGGGGATGGGAAGTTTGACCTATATAGAATGCTGAGCAAGTACAAGTGAACAAATATATCACCCAGTCAGTCCCACAGTTAGCAAAGAATCTTATGTCAAAGACTTGGCCAGCAAATGACCCTTTAGGGACATCAGGTTTTTCAGCTATATGGCAGTTCTGAATGCCCAGAACTATTTTCTTTTTAAGTCTGTTATGGACAAATTCAGGCCTATAAATCCATTGGATTTTTATTTCTGAAATGATATAATAGGATGGATCATGGGATGTTTAACTACAACTCTTATCATTTTGAAATTATAAAGGTACCAGTATCCTTGCCTTGACAAGAAAACAAGAGATGTTAATACAGAAGATATCAACTGATCTCAATAAATAGCTGTAGCTGATGGTTAAAGAGCATAAGTGAGAAGTTAATGCAATATCAACTTCCTTTCTTAAGTGATATAAAAATAAGAATAAATAATTTTTCTGCTTTGTATATGTAGCCATCTAACCAGAACTCTTTTTTCCCATTTTTGGACATGCGGCTGTGGTGTCACAGCAACATCAATAATCATCTAGAATATAGAACCAGTTAAAATGTTATTGCCATTTCTGTTTTATATGCATGACTGAAAAAATGTAATTTATCTATCCTGGTATAATTTATATATATATATACATATTTAGTAAAGGGGTAGGAATTCTTCTAATTTTAAAAATAAATTAACTTAAAGCTAATTTGAAAACACTAATAGTACAGGGAATATGAAACTTGAGAGATCTTTATATGAACTCTCCTTGATCTCTCTCTCTACACACACACACACACACATATATATATATATATACATACATATGTATATATATAAATCTATACACACACACACACATACATATATATATATATATATATATATATATATATATATATATATATATATATATATATATATATATATATATATATATATATATATATAGATAGATAGATATGGATTTACTTCATAATTTTGAAATACTGAAATCTCGAATTTCAGTATATCGAGACCATAAATCGAATCCACATAAAACCGAAAACCCCAAACCGTGAATATACAAACACCAAACACACAGCACACACTAGACCATACATACACCACAACACCCACATCACAAAACAAATAAAAAAACACCACACATCCACAAATCTACATCACAAATAACCAAGAGGGCAAGCCCCCCTGCACCCCCACACCCCCTACTTATATATACTAACTCCGAGATCACACAAACACAAAACTAAAACAAACTCACACATACATTCTACCATCACCTATACACACACACACACACACACACACACACACACACACACACACACACACACACACACACACACACACACACACACACTCAAACTCCCACCCAAAACCCTTAGAAAATACTCACTTACCTTACATTATACCTAAATCCACACACAGCTCCGCACACCATCCACACACAAACCCGGATATTACATAGCGTAAAGGCACAACCATGAATCTGACATATTCGAATTCGTGATTATGCACTTTCGCTATTTTACAAATTCGACTTTATAGTCTCGACATACTGAAATTCGAGATTTCAGTATTTCGAGATTATAAAGTGTTTATATATATATATATATATATATATATATATATATATATATATATATATAAATATAACAATTTCACATTGCAAATCCTAGGACAATCACATACATCTATATCATTATCCTCTGGTAATACAGTTTATAAAAGGAATATCATGGTAATACAGTTTATAAAAGGAATATCATAACAATTATGCATTGTGTACTTGAGCTGAAATTATTTTATGTAAGTCTGACATACGCTGCTTATGTTTTTATTAATTGCACATTTGCAGCCATGTGCATTGACATATACAGTATTTTACATTTTTATGTTTTATTTACTTATTTATCTATTTTTCATTTGTTAACCGGGGTTGTCTGACTGAGCTGAAAAGGCCCTTTTTCAGCAGTGGCCAGTGGAGAAAAGCTCCACAAAGAAAAATCACAGATACATTTAGTTAGACATGATCACTATAAACACAAATTATAAAAGACATGTTTTTACAGTGGTATGCGGCACATCAACAATTACAGTGGAGAGAACAAACAAAAAATATTAATTTAAAAATAAAGGTAATTAATAGAGTTGTGGTGTACAGCTGAAATTTAGAACATAGGTAGAATACATACATAGTACACAGGTACAGTACATACATTGTAGATTAGCCAGTGTTTGTGAGTAAGATAGAAAACTATTATCAAGTACTCTAGTATGTATACCTTATCCATATTATTTATAGTATTATTATATATTATTTATAGTAAAAGCTCTTATCTTACTTGGGTACTCTCCAATAAATACTTTTATAGCTTTCAGTAATTAACAAAATGAACCAAACAAATGCATCCATCCATCCACAACTTCTTTTAACCATTTCTGCACATGGGGTTGGGGTGTCACTTCAACAGTGACAATCACCTAGAGCCAAGGATTACACCAGCGGGTGGCAAGCCCAGCCATAGTAATTCTTCACACTACATCATCACACACACACACACACACACACACACACACACTCACACCTATGGCCATTTTAGTGTCCAGTCCAACTACTGCATGTCTTTGGAATGTGAGAAGAAACCGGAGCACCCGGAGGAAACCCACATGAACACAAGGAGGACATGCAGACTCCACACAAAATATACAAATAAAACTATTATCGGCAATCAGCACCTCATATTCTGAAATGATTACATGTTTATTTTAAACAAATAAAATTCTACTTCTCATAATAAAAATTAAGCTAAATATAAGTGCAAGTGAAATAAAGCCAAATCTTACAGACTGTAATGAAAATATTGAGGATTCATTCTCAAAATAACAGCACATGATAAAAAGCAGATAGTATTCAAACCCGTATGGTGTTACATGCAGAAAAATAGAGAGACAAGTTTCAATTACTAATTTAGGTTGGTAAAGAGTATGAACTTCTTGTGGTGAGTTACAGCAGTTGCAAAGCATCATGGGTGGGAGGATGGCACAATGGTTAAGGTGTTTACCGCACAAACACAAGGTGCAAGGTTTGATTCTCACATGGGATAATTAGCTATGACTAGGCTTGAAATGGTCCACAAGGGCAATTAGCCTAGTGTGAACCTAACCTAAAAGAACCCTAGAGGGTTGAAAGATGGTTGTTTTAACTTATGGAATATCTTGTTCCTTCCTATTACTAATAAGCCATAATAAAAAACAACCTTTGAAAAATGAAGTTGTAGATGCACATTGTATGTCTTTAAAGCATGCATTTCCTCTTAACACTTTATTATGAAGAAGCTTATGGATTTGCATACCACTGATAAAGTTTGCTTCCTTGCTTGCATGCAGGAAAATAATATATTGTGCAGTTTTCATATTATGGAAATCTATCGTTTGCTTTCATTATGCTATATAATTAGGTAGTATTTTGCTCTCTGAAATGCAGATATTGATGAATGCCAAGAAGATAAAACAGTCTGTGGTAACTGCTCAGCCTGCACCAATACAAATGGAAGTTACTACTGTAAATGTATCTCAGGAGGGTCTATATTAGAACAACGAACGTTCAAAATTTCGAGTGTTCTAATATCGACCTGTTTTCAGCGAACACTGAAAATATCGAAGAAACAGAAAAACAAATTTTTTGCTAGGGAAAGAATTTAGTTGTCCGTTTCTGTTGCTTCGGTATTTTCAGCGCTGTGGTGAAAAGTTATGGGTCAGGTTCAGGTAAGTGTGCGATTGTGTGGACGTGAGGGTTAGGGCGGGTTAGGTGAGTTAGGGTTAGGGGTGGGTCAGGTAAGTGTGTGATTGTGTGGATGTGAGGGTTAGGGCAGGGTAGGTGAGTTAGGGTTAGGGCGTGGGTGAGGTAACTGTGCGATAGTGACGGACCTTAGGGTTAGGGTTTGGGTTAAGGTAAGAAGATAGTTAGTGGTGTATGTATAGTTTAGTGTAGTTTAGTGTAAGAGTTTAGGTGTATGTGTGTGGATTGCTGTTTGTTTCGTGTGCTTGTGTTGTGTGTATGTGTTTTGGAACAGCAAATTTTTTTCCCTAGGAAAAAATTTGCTGTTCTGTATCTTCTCTGTTTTAAATTTTGATTCATAGAGTTCAGTATTAGAACACTCAAAATTTTGAATGGTTGGTGTTCTAATATGGACCCTCTCAGGATACAGGTTTCGGTTGGCACTACAGAACTTCACAGATGTTAGCTTTTCTGGTTGCATTGGTAAGTATGCTGTAGTGAAATGGTATTTTTGCTTCTATGCAATGGCATCTACCTATTTAATAGTATACCTCTGCATGACCTCTAACTATTTAATATTATAGCTCTGCATGACATCTACCTATTTCATATTATAGCACTGCATGACCTCTAACTATTTAATATTATAACTCTGCATGATATCTACCTATTTAATATTATACCTCTGCATGACATCTACATGTTTAATACTATAGCTCTGCATGACATCTACCTATTTAGTATTATAGCTCTGCAATGACCTACCTATTTAATAGTATAATTATGTACTTGCATTGGAAATAATGGCAAAGGCCTTCCACTGCTTCAGTTATTTTTTTTTTCAAAGAAATTAATGAGATTAAAGTGGCAGAACCTTCCTTTGATAAAGCCAAATTGACGAGGGCCAAGGCTTGAAATATTTTCAATGCCCAGAATAATAAAGTCTAAGTAATGCAGTCCACATCTTTTCATATAAGGCTACTGAGATTAATGGGCCTATTGTTATCATGGTCTGTGGCTGAGCCATCCTTGTGTAATGCCATTATAATGTCTGTTTTCCAGGCTTCAGGGATGTAATCAGAGATGTGTCTAAGATTAAAGAGTTTAAGTAGGGGTCCAGAAAGGACATATTTGGCACTGATAATCAGGCAACCTGGTATGTTGTCAGGGCCCATGGATGAAGAATTCTTAGTTTTTGAAAGGGCTAAGGGAACTTGTTCAATAGTAATTAAAGGTGGCCAGGATTGTGAAACCTGTGGGATAGCTATAACTGTGGGTGGAGTAAAATTTTCACTAGCTTTGTTAGCTAGGATATTAGCTATTTCCTTTGGCTCAGAGAGTATAGTATCTTTGTGTGCTAGCTCCAAATACTGTTGGATATTAATTCATAACTTTCTGGCATAGTAAAAAAAAAAGGTTTGCGGTTATTTTTGGTTTTGGTGGCTATTTTAAGTTCATACTCAGTTTTGAGCTTCCTAATCATTCCCAGACTCTCTTTATTACTTTGTTTAAGTCTAAGGTTGGTAGAATGAGACGTCATATGCATTAAGCAGTATCGTTCTCTTGTTACATAAAGCTTGTTTTTAAACTTCTAATTATATTAGAAGGGGTTAGCGACTACCTTATCAATACAACTGTTTAAGTTGGAGTACAAGTCAAGGTTATCAGCATTAGCGAAAGGATCTTTCTAATGGTTTTTTCAGGTTATGCTATATTTCTAAGATTTAAACAAAAAAAAAATCTACGATATTCATTCATGCTAGATTTATATATAGCTCCTAAATTTATGATCCATGTTTTTTTTCTTTTATCCAAGGGTCTTTGTATCTCAGAAAGGAATAACCAGTTAATAAATAATCTGTCAATACCCAAACGAGTCAATATTGTATTATGATGTTTGCATTTGTTACAGGACACTTATGTCTCTCTTACATTTGATGTCACTGAAGTGAACAGCTATCCTATGTTTTCATTCACTTGACATTTGAGATCTTTCCTTATTACAGCGAATGTGCTTATGAATCACAAAATGCCACATCATGGAAACAGGGCATTTGTCCTGTGCTGTGGATTTTAATAAATCCCAGAGTAACATTTATGCACCTGTTTTATGGTTTTGAGATATTAATGCATTTGTCTGAAAATTTTTAATAAGAATAAGTTGATATAAACATAATATATATATACATACATATCTATGTGTATATCTATATGTATTAAATAGGCGCACATACACACACACACACACACACACACACACACACACACACACACACACACACACACACACACACACACACACACACACACACACACACACACACACACACACACACACACACATACCAATGACTGATTCATACTTAGAATGCTGAAAATCAATATACCTGTTCAGTTTTCATGCACTGCAAAGAAATACTTTTACATTGCTTTACTACTGAATAAGAATGCTATTTTGTTCTGTGAAATGCAGATACAGATGAGTGCTCAGAAAATAAAACCATCTGTGGTAATCACTCCAACTGTACCAATACAATTGGAAGCTTCAACTGTAAGTGCCATCTAGGATATAGGGCGCTGTCGACAGAAGATGCAAGTTCCTCAGTTTGCAGTGGTAAGTTAATATTGTTGAAGCTGTGAAATAGTTCTTGTTCTTTTGACAATGGGATTTGATTCTGTAATTCCATACCTCTACTATAACAGATAAATCTCTGGATATTATTTACTGGTTTGTTATTAAATCCAGTCTTACGAAGCAGGACTGGATTGTTTTAAGTTCAGATTGGAACCGATGACTGAGAATTTGATCACATACATTCAGCCATGTATCACATTTCTGCAGTAGAGGAAACATTGTCAGTAAGTAAATTATAGACAAGTATCATTCTAAGTAGATAAATTATTTTAACCTATCTCAGGAGGAGATGTAAAAAAAAGGAAAAAGTTAATACTATGGTGGAGGAAGTGATAGTGTGACAAGCAAGAGTCTCTGTTGGTGAATACCAAATAAAGAATGTTGAATAAATAAAGATGAAGCAAGTAAAAACTATTGGGAAAAACTTAACATAAAACTCTGAATTCTAGACATGACAAAATCTTCTAATATGAGCTATTATGTTGCATAACAAAACAAGTTACAGCCAAATATCAGTCATTAGCCTAAACGTAAATCTAACTTGATTTAAATATTTGTATCAAGTTTCTGCTATGAGCAGCTGGTTGTATAGTAAGTGCATTTTTGTGTTTTGACTTCAAACTCACATGGCCCTTCAACATTGCATTTTTAGCTCAACATTTGGTGTTGATTATATTTTGTTCGTCGGGGATTATTTGCATAGTGTAGTTTTCCTAGCTGCTGCTCATTTATTGTTGTACTGTGCATTTCTATCCTACTAGCATTATTGTTATATCATTTTTCCCATAAAACTGGTTTGTGGTTGAAAAAGGGCAGCTAACTTAACTGTCAAATAAGTAAAGAGGGAAGGAAGGCAAAAGTAATAAGTCGATAAATAGATAGCTAGACATACAGACAGATAGGTGGCTAGACAGACAGACAGATAAGCAACATGTTCTATGCATTGCATTCTCAGAAATGTTATCAGCAATGTTGAAATGTGTCAAAAAACTTAATCTATATATTGCAGAATTACTCTATAGGTTGAAATGATACTTAATCACCATATTCCAATCAACTCCTTTAAGTAATGA
The DNA here is from genome assembly GCF_019279795.1 of Protopterus annectens. Taxonomy (NCBI): domain Eukaryota; kingdom Metazoa; phylum Chordata; order Ceratodontiformes; family Protopteridae; genus Protopterus; species Protopterus annectens. The sequence goes on along the minus strand of NC_056743.1, from coordinate 1,618,775,556 downwards.
CTACTTAAAATATTTCATCAAACTGAAAATACCCACCTATAAATATCATGTTTAGAGTTAGTTTCAACAGAAACATGTGGAATTAGTGAAATAAATTACAAACCAGTGCACAGCTTATACGTCTGCTGCATACCATTCCCAAGCATGCATCCAAATTAATTACTCCTTCATATTGGGAATATTAATTATTCTGCCAGCTTCCATCCATATTACTATGTTTATATGAATAGTGACATTAGCACTTGTTCTACCTCAGTTATTCTTCTTAATCCCAAGTCACTATAAGCAGACCACATTTCAGTTAGTATTAGATACATACATTTCGGGTTATATTATTATTATTGTTAGAACACACATAAAAGGCTGAGTCAACGTGATGTACAAGTGAACAAAACCACTGTAAAATAAAATTAGAATCCATTAATATGCAAGCTCTTTCGCAGTGTGTGCACTGCTTCATCAGACATGGTTAACAAACTATCCACTCAAACTTAAATATAGTGAGAGTGAAAGAATGCATCCACTCAAAAATTAAATCTCATTATGACATCATCAAATACACTTAATTACTATGCCGACTACATCTAAAAATATAATGCACCATATCTGAAATACAGCATCACAATGCTACATATATTAAATACTAAAACCTTTATAAAAAACAAGCAACATTACTTATACATAGAAATCTTAAAAATCATACACTAAAGTTTATTTATTTTATTTTATTTTATTTTAAATTTGTTGACCGGGATAGTATGAATGGATACATGTCCATTTCCAGCAGAGGCCTGGGAGAAAAGCTCCAAACTTACAAACAGATAAAGACAAGCAAGTTACAGTATATGTACAAACATACTATATTAACATAAAAGTTACAGTCTCACATTTCAAGCCTATGAAGAATACAGTTTATATTCAGAAATATATACAAATATGTTACAGTTTCTCTTATCAAACCTATAGGTGCAGCTATATACAGAGTATCTTCAGAGATGTTACAGTTTCTCTTTTCAAACCTTTTAGTGTAAGAGGTAAGTCACTGTGAATAAAAAATTGCAGGGTTATGGTAGTAGATTAGGCTTTAGTCAGGGTTAGAGCAAGGACATAACCAATGAATTTTAAAATACTGGGTTAGATTTTTTTTGAACTGATTAAGGGAGGGGTTCATAGTAAGGTCAGATGGGAGCGAATTCCAGGTTTTGCTTACTGAATTTACAAACAAATATTCTCCAGATAGGCTGTTAGCTTTAACAGATTGAACCAAAAGTTTTGTAGTGGAACCAAGTGGCCTAATGTTTTTGTAGGGATGGATAATGTTTTTAAGGGAGGGTGTTTTTTCTGAATGGTTAATAACCTTGAATGCTACAGTAAGTTGGTTATATTGAATTAGCCTGGGGAGTTCTAGGCATCCTAAGAGGTTTAGGTTTTGACAATGGTGTGTCCTGTAGGGAGTTCCCGTGGCAAACCTGGCAATTTGATTGTAGCAGCTAGAGAGTTTGCTGAGATCAGTTTTGTTCAAGTTAGTGAGTATTGGCGAGGCATAGAGTAGAGTTCAAAGCAGATGAGTATGGGCAATGGCAGTCCTAGCTAGAGGGGTGAGAAAAGGTTTGTTTTTGTATAGGGAGCCAAGTTTTTTATTAATGGTTTTAATAGTTTTGTTTAAGTGCATATCATATTTGAGGTTGTTGTCTATTATAACACCCAGGAGTTTGGTATACATATGTGGTGAGATTATTGTCCCATTGTTGGATGCTATAGTAAATGAAGGTTGAGAGGATTTGCAAGTAGGGGAGAAGAGCAATAGTTTTGTTTTATTAGGATTTAATATCAGCTGTTGATTAGAGATCCAGTTTTCCACTGTATTAAAGGTTTTCTGGGTTAAACTAAGGAGATCTGTAGGGGTAGAGGCTGAGCAAATCAGGGTGGAGTCATTGGCATATTGTATACAGGTTGCATCTGGGATTACAGTGTGGAGGTCATTAATAAAGAGGGAGAAAAGAAGGGGACATAATATGGAGCCTTGAGGGACACCAAGGGTAACGGGGAGAAGGGTGGAGAGTTTGTCCTGCCAAAGGACAGCCTGCTGTCTTCCACTAAGATAAGATTGAAACCATTGTATGGCATGGTTGTTTAGGGATATTTTCTTTAGGGTAAGAGTGGCTGGTGGTTAACCATGTCGAAGGCCTTGGAAAGATTGAGAAACAGGGCAGAAGATAGTTTGTTGTTGTTATGGCTGGAATTTATGACATCAGAAAAGGAGATGAGGGCTGTGGTGTTATTGTGCTGTGGTCTAAATTGATGCTAGGAGTTGGCAAGAAGATTATGTTGAATAAGGTAGTGTAAGAGTTGTTTATGGATACACTTTTCCATAATTTTAGCCAGAGGGGAAAGGATAGCAATTGGTCTATAGTTTGACTGCTCAGTGGAGCTCCCCCCTTTTGTGGAGTGGTATGACATGTGATATTTTCCAGATAGAGGGAATAGAGGCTTCAGTTATGGTTCTGTTTATCGAAATAGAGATAGGGTATGCTATAACATCAGCAGCTTTTTGCAGGTAGTCTGCAGGAAGGAGGTCAGTTGAAAGGGTGGTTGGTTTGAGTTTTTTAACTAGGGCTCTAATGAGTGAAGTCTGAACTTTTTTGAAGCTAAAGGAGAGAATGTCACTGGCTTTAGGGGTTTCAGCGTTAGGACAAGTGGGTTTAAATTTGCTAGCAAGGGCCTGGATGGTTTCTGTAAAGAAACTGTTGAAGGTGTTGGCAATGGACTCTGGTGATATTTGGGTTAGGGCTGAGGGGGTTAAATTTGGAGATTGCTCTGATTGTAGGAGTTTGTTAATACCAGCCAAGAACTTCTGTGGCTTGTTTGGTGTTTCTGCTCTAGATGGCAGAAATAGTTTTTTTGTCTAGTAATATGGATTTTTTGTATCACTCCTATATTGTCGAAATTGGAGTTGATCTTGTGGGGCTTTAGAGGAGTGCCAGGTGTTCCAGGCATTATTTCTTTGGATGATCTTTAGTTTGGTTTCTTTAGTGAGCCAAGAGACAATTTTTGTTTTAATTCTAATATAGCGTGCAGGTGCATGGTTGTCAAGGATGGCCAGAAATGTGTTATTAAAGTGTGTTACTGCCTCATCTAGTGGTAGTTGTTTTAGAATTGACCAATTGCATAATTTAAGTTCTTCTAAGAATTTATTAAGGTTGAAGTTTTTATTTCTTATTGTTTTATAGGTGGGTAGATGTTAGCATTCAACTTTATGCCTAACAGTATACATTAAGAAATGATCACTTAGATCTTCAGGGAGAGTACCTGATTTGTACATGTGGTGTGAGCTATTAATTAGTATTCAGTCTAGGATACTTTCTTTATTGTTATGGTTGCTGATCCTAGTAGGTGAGGTTATAGTTTGTGGAAAGCCATGTAGGCTTACGTGGGTGGTTGGGGTCTCTGCAGTGCAGGTGTTCCAATCTGTATTGAGGTCCCCTATAACAATGGTATCTTGGGGCTAGGTATTGGATAGACAGTAGAGCATTTCTATGCTATGTTTATACATTTGTTTTTATTTATTTGTAGTTTGGAAATCATAATTTCTGCTTTGTTAAATATAAGTGGTTGAAGGTTGTCTAGAGTAACATTTATGGTGGTTTTAAAGAGAAAAGCAACCCCTCCCCCTTTTCTGGTAGTACAATCTAGCCTGAGTATATTATACCCTGGAGGTAGAATTTCATTATCTGGAGTAGTTGGTTTTAACAATGTTTCGGTCAGACAAAGTATGTCAGGGGAGTAGGGTGTCAGGTGGGCATGGATGTTGTTGGCCTTATTGTTGATGCTTCTAATGTTTAAGTGGCAGATCAGTCGAGAGTTGGGGGGGTCTATTTAGGCTTAGTCATATGTTTGGGCTGTTATGATTAGAGTTAGTGTTGTCTGGGGATGGTGGCCCAGGGTTGAAGTGGATATCCCCATCAATAGTAATAGTGTGGGGCAAACTAGCTATGAGCTTTAGAAATGTATTTATTAGTTTTTGGTAGTATTTAGTTTTGGTGTTAACATATCTAGGTATAACAGGGTGGGTGTTAGCAGGGTTAAAGGAGTTGGTGTCAATGGACATCAATGAGTGGGCAGAAAGATAAGAGAGGATTGGGGTGGTAGTAAGGCATTCGGGATGGTTGAATCCTATATGGGATTGGTTTTCATAGATGGTGAGAGACTAAAAGGTGATTAGTAAAGGTAGGGTGCAGAGTAGAGGTGGTATTTTAGAAAACTTAGTAAGTATTAGAGACATAATGGGGGGAATATACAGGTCTATATTACAACCCTGAAAGATCTAAAACATGAATGTATATACATTGACACATAAAGGTCGATGTACATACACAGAGAAACATGTAAATGGTGAAAATCAAAATGCCGAACGTGTTTCGTCAGCAAAATGCGCCACACAGGTAAGCACAAAATAAAAAAAATACATTAACACGCTTATGCAGGGGGTCAAGCCCCCCTGCACCCCCCATATGAGGGGCTTCACCCCCACACCCCCTTCTTAAATATACCAACACAGAGACCACACTACAGTGGGGAAAAGAATATATTTCCTTATCCCCACCACCACGCTGATGGCTAGGAAAAACATTCAGCATTTTGATTTTCGCCATTTACGTGTTTCGCTGTGTATGTACATTGACCTTTATGTGTCGATGTACATACATTCACATTTTAGATCTTTTGGTTTGTATTATGTAACCAAATATATTCCTGGTAGGTAGGCAACTTAGGTGTAATAGTAGATGGGGGATAGTGGAAGGGGTGGGTTATAAATTAATTCCTGTTAATGGCTGGCGATAGTGGAAGGGGTGGATTATAAATGAAGTCCTGTTAATGGCTGGTGAAGGAGGGGAGGGGGTGTGGCTGAGGGGTTATAAATTCAGAGGTACTGGGGGTGGGTGGGAATAGGGGGCAGGAAGTGGCACAAAGTGAGCCTGGAGGGTGAGCGGAGCAGGGCTTAACCACAGCAGGGCGTAACCACACCAGAGGAATCCTCAGAGCCTGTGATTAAATAAGAGGCTTTTTCCTTGCTTTTTTACTTGCTTTAAATTATAATCTACGGTCTGTTTTTAAACAGAGATAACAACTTTAACAGTACAATTTGGTGGAACTTTTTAGCATTAGGAGCCTTATTTAAGGGCTGGAAAGTTTGGTGCTGTTGACCCAGTACGGCTGAATTAAGCAGTTTAAGCAGAAAGACTTTAAAAAAATAGCAACGTTAGTTAAGTTTGTTATTGAGGGTAGACCAGTGTGGCTATCCGTTTTTTTTTTTAAATGCCGTACTGGATGCAGTCCTTCTAACCTTGTAAGCCTTTCAGGGTGGGAGCCGTGAGAAGAGATAATACCTAATAATATATATTTAGTGTTAGCTCATCACCAGAAATTGAACTATAGCAAAAAATATTTGAACAGGGTTTCATGCCATATATAACACAGCAACTGAGAGAAAAAGCATAATCCTTACATTATAGTACTCTGCACTGCCCTAAGAAACGGTTTCAAGTATTTGGTCGCTAAATAGAACAAGTAAGCAAGATATAGCATGTATAAGAAGAAGAAACGCTAAAAAAGGTCACACTATTCTGCATACAGCATCTTGTATCTTTAGCATGAAAATAAAGTTCAATGGTAGTAGCATTTGGGAAGTAGGCTGTTTGTACAGAGTCTTGGATTTAAGAATTAGACTAAATACTACAACAGAGTTATACTGATCTACAATCACTTCAGATTAACAGCAACAAGAAAGCACAAACAAGTTTTGTTTTATGACAGGTGTTTAAAAGCAAGCGTCTTTCACTTATAAACTGCCTCTATTTCAAAAAAGGCTTTAGAGAAAACTTCTCATTTAAGCCCTTACCCCTGTCGGCTTTTAACCTTACCATCCAGTTTACTTCCTGCGCTTCAGTTTTATTCTCTATATCACCACCCCTATTGTTAAAATGCATTTTGTGTATCACCATAAACGTAAGCTTATGTCTTGGTCCAGACCTTTCAACATGCTTAGCTAATGCATTATTATCAGATTCAGTGGTGATGTTATAAACAAGCTCATGAATACGGTCTCTCAACCTCTCATTAGTTTTGCCTACATAAAAACTATGGCACACCTGGCACACTGCAAGTCAGTAGTATTACAGTTAGCTGCAATCCTGAAGGTAAGCACTTTCCCATTGTCCGGATGTGTGAAACTAACTACCTGTTGTGTCCATATAGCTGCAAAATCTACAATTATTGCAAAGTAATGTACTAGCAAGTGTGCTTCCAATATTCATCATCCTATCCTCTTGATAGCACAACATATTCCTCAATGACCTCTTATTCTTATATGAAAATCCAGGTTGATCATCTACCACCTTCCTGATTTCAGAATTACTGGTGAGTATAGGCCAATACTTCTTAACTATATCTGTAAATTGATTAACGTTGCTACTGAAATGCAACAGCATGCATACAACATCCCGCTCATTAATGTGTCTAGTGACACCTTCACTAGCCCCAGCAAAATAGGGTTTGGCTATAGTAGTACGTAGCCTGGTAATGCTACTAAAAGTGCTATAAAGCTCACATCTGTTGTAACCTCCCTCAAGAAACCTCTTTCAAGGCGATCAAATCTGCCTTAAACTTGGGGTGATCTGGATTTAACCTGGGCATACGCATGCCCTGCCCTTTGCGAATATTCTTAAAAACATGGCCTGGGTATTTTTCTATGTAGTAAGTTATTTCTCGTGCACCCCTTATGATAAAGCATGGTACTAAAGGATCCACATGATTTCCTGAATATCTTGATATCCAAGAAGTCCACTTTATCTACCGCTGCTTTCACTTCAAACCTTAAAAAGAGGCACTGCTATACCCTACAAATATTTCCAAATATTTACTTGCTGGATATTATTATTATTATTATTATTATTATTATTATTATTATTATTATTGCTACTACAGTTGTACATACAACTATAGCTTTATCCATGTTTTTATAATGTTTCTAATTATTTATTTGTTTCGTCTTTATTTGCTAAGAATGCTGAGCAAGGCTATCTATTTATAGTAAAGGCAGAGGGGAAAAGCTTTAGTTTTACAGACAGCTGTGTGCAGACTGAAGCCAGCTGGCATACCCTCTGAGACACAGAGAAGCATATCAGTGCAGAAGCAGGGAAAGCTTCCTTATAATGTCTGTTACACATACACCACTGCTACATTACTTAAAAGTGTACACTGCCCACTTTGTCTTCCTCTCCATTTTTCAGCAATGCTTGAAACTAACCTGCTCTGCCTAGATTGTGGATATTAGTTGCCCTGTAGTCCAAAGAGTTAAAAATGGTCAAAAGAGATGCAAAACTGAACAGAAGGGAGCAAAGATGCAGTGTCACACTGCCACAGAGTAGTGTCTTTCTCAAGCCTGTCCTACTAATCTGTGGCAAAAATAAATAAATAAAAGACATAACAGTGTTATATACAAGAGAAATATGTTCCTGTGCTTGGGTATGTCAAAATAAATAAAAAAGGAAATAAATACTCCTAATACTCAGGGCTTAAAAATCAGTTCATGCCACTTGTGCAATGAAATACAATCAGTGAAGAAACACGGCCTAATGTGTAAACAAACAAAATACAGTATCTGATTTGAAATTTCAGGTAAACCTGGGTCTACTTCTAAATTTCGAACTTTCACACGTTTGAATTTCTTATGGTTAAGACCATAAGATCAAACTTGTGAAAGTTCGAACCATTTAAATAGAGATTGCAGTACAGCATGGAGTAGTATATTTTCCATTTTCCTAGCTGTAGTGCGATTTCAGAATTGGTATATGTCATTAGCAGGGGGTGTGGGGGTGCTGCAGAAACTTAAAAAAAAATTATATATATATATATATATATATATATATATATATATATATACATACACATATATAATACTTTGAAACTGTTTTAAAATTAAGGATTTTTTAATCTCTGAGAACTTATTCTCCTCTGTCAGAACATGCCAAAGAAACCCCCCTACCTGCTAGCAGCAAATTCATATCTTATCCATTGAGTCTGTCTGTATACATTCTAATATACAAAATAATATTGTTAACTTTACTACAAGCAATTGAGTGTCTGAGCAAGTTGCTGCTCTTATTTTTGGTACAAAATGCATAAATATGCTTGCAAATCTGATTGCCAAGCTTGAGGGTGGTCTTTACCATTTCAAAGACAAGGCACACCTGACATTCAGCAATACACATCACATTAGTCACATTATATTTGAATATCCCTAATGGAACTGCTGTTTCTCTCTGGATCAACAAACGTAATCACAATATATGGAAAACTTGTGGATATCATAAGTGCCATCATTTTATTATTAATGTAAGTATTGGTTATACCTGTAAAAGTCTCATTTTCAAAAATGCTCTTGAAATTGTGGTTTGCCTTATTAAAAATGATAGAATGTGAACCAACAACCTCCTAGATTTCCTTGTTGGCCACCAGAGTCCTCCATTTTTGTGCAGTGTCTATAGTAACTACAAAATCAAATTTATAGGTTATAAACACTAATTTGATCTTTCAGTGCCTTTACCTATCAAGATATCTATTTTGTCAGAATAGGCCACATATATTTTCCAAAAATAGTAATTAGGTTGATATATACTCACTTTGGATGCAGTTCCATTGCTTAAAATATCTTGCATCAAGCCCTTAGGGAAGCTACTAGCCATGACTTATTAATAAGAGAGAAAACTTCTTTAAGAATCTTGCAGTCACTTGTAATCAGCCTAGAGGCTCTGAGCTGTACCTTGCAGTGTCCTTTTTAACATAAAAGGGCATAAACTGCTATAGAAGACATATGAATCAATGCTGTTCTCCTTTCTATGTATTCTGGTATTAGGTTTTTCATTTTCTGTATTTTTATAAACCTCACAATCCAAGAAATGTGTTTTATTAAAATCATAATTTATACTTCAGAAAATCCATAGTATTATTTGAATACATTAAGAATTCAATAAGTATATGCTCTTCTCCTCACCACACTATAAACATACTATCAAGAAAGTTGTTGTTGTGTCTTTCGGCTTTTCCTGGTTAAGGGTCGCCACAGCGGAACTCCAATCCGCTAATGATTGGTAGTTGATTTTTACGTGCCGAGTTACCAGCCCTGACGCACAACCTTCAACAAAGGTATGCCCATTCACGCATGTCTCCATGCAGAAGACGCTCTAGCTGAGAATCGAACCGGACAGCGTCCTACTGTGAGGCGACAACGCTACCGCAGCACCACCACCGTGTGATAATGCATTTTAATCAAATGCCTAGAATTACTTTTCTGTACAAACATTTCCTCTCAAAAAACATTATTAAACTGAATAGTTAGTTGTCATAGCAATCCCTATAGCTACTCTGCACATATGTTCATTTTTTTCTTAAAACTTAAAATCATATTGCAGTCAAAAATCTCATCTAATGATGTACAAATAATATGAGAACCCATGACTGATATGATGTCACAAAGACTGTAATATTTTTGTTTTTATTCATTCGTATTAATTTCCAGTTTGAAGGACCACTACATATACATATTAAATAGGAAATACCACTTGGAAGCTTACTAGTCATATTTACAAGACTAATTATACTATAACAGTGCAGACACTCAATTATTTGCACAACTTTTCGAAATACTTTAAACGTTAGAACACAATCAAACAAAACCAAAGGGTAGAGATTTTACTTTTCTGCTAAAAAAATAATTTTTCCAATAATTTCTGTTTCCTTCATCTAAATTCCTCTGGATGTAGCACAACCATGGGGAAAGGGGTGGAACATGACACAAAAAAACTTATTGTGGATAAATTAAATATGTACACAGTGATTTCATACATTTCCATTGATATTACATAAATAACAGTTTTATTAAATGAAACATTTATTTATTTTATTTTACATTTGTTGACCGGGCTAGTCTAACTGGATATATGTCCATTTTCAGTAGAGGCCCAGGGAGAAAATCTCCAAGCACTAGCAGTGACAAAGAATACAATATTTAGTAATTAGTCAAGTAAGTTACAGTACATTGGCTGTGTTGGCAAGAACAAAAATAGTAATAAGTCATTTAGTAGGTAGAAGTTAATATCAATAACAGAGAGATAAACAAAAAAAAATATATATATATTTTTTTAATGTAGATTACAAAGTAAGCCTCAAAGAATAGTATGGAAGAGAAGTGTAGAGAGAGCAAGAAGGGGAATAAGATGTCAGTCAGGGTTAGAGCATGGACAAAGCCAGTGAGATTTAAGATGTTCTTAAAAAACAGTCACAACACAGACTTTCTACCCCTCGACATCAGCAAACTGTACAAACACAGCAACATTCCCTAAATGTACTTCCACCCCATTTTAGCCATCTTCCTCACCCCATTGTCTCTCCACAGCCATTCTCGTTTTAGGTACATACAGTTACTAGGCTTGTCATCTAGGAGACAATTGAGAAGCATAGCCCAATTTCTCAACTGTCCAAAAACACTGTCTGGTTAAATGACCTGCTCAAGATTACACAGCAGGCAACTAGATAATGAAGATTGAAGTCCTGTACCACAGGAAGCAGCTTGTTATCAGCTCATAACCTTAATCCTGTGCAGTAACTGCCAGACTATATCCTGTGCACTGCCTACCATATCCAGGCCTTACTTTCCTATCCTCATTTACCACAGACTAAATCCTGTGCACTGCCTACCATATCCAGTGCTTCCCTTTCCTATCCTCATTTACTACAGACTAAATCCTGTGCACTGCCTACCATATCCAGTGCTTCCCTTTCCTATCCTCATTTACTACAGACTAAATCCTGTGCACTGCCTACCATATCCAGTGCTTCCTTTTGCTATCCTCATTTACTATAGACTAAATCATGTGCACTGACTACCATATCCAGTGCTTCCCTTTCCTATCCTCATTTATTATAGACTAAATCCTGTGCACTGCCTACCATATCCAGTGCTTCCCTTTCTTATCCTCATTTACTACAGACTAAATCCTGTGCACTGCCTACCATATCCAGTGCTTCCCTTTCCTATCCTCATTTACTACAGACTAAATCCTGTGCACTGCCTACCATATCCAGTGCTTCCCTTTCCTACCCTCATTTACCACAGACTAAATCCTGTGCACTGCCTACCATATCCAGTGCTTCCCTTTCCTATCCTCATTTACTACAGACTAAATCCTGTGCACTGCCTACTGTATCCAGTACTTCCCTTTCCTATCCTCATTTACCACAGACTAAATCATGTGCACTGCCTACCGTATCCAGTGCTTCCCTTTCCTATTCTCATTTACTACAGACTAAATCCTGTGCACTGCCTACCATATCCAGTGCTTCCCTTTCCTATCATTATTTACTACAGACTAAATCCTGTGCACTGCCTACCATATCCAGTGCTTCCCTTTCCTATCCTCATTTACCACAGACTAAATCCTGTGCACTGCCTGCCGTATCCAGTGCTTCCCTTTCCTATCCTCATTTACTACAGACTAAATCCTGTGCACTGCCTACCGTATCCAGTGCTTCCCTTTCCTATCCTCATTTACTACAGACTAAATCCTGTGCACTGCCTACCGTATCCAGGACTTCACTTTCCTATCCTCATTTACTACAGACTAAATTCTGTGCACTGCCTGCCATGTCCAGTGCTTCCCTTTCCTATCCTCATTTACTACAGACTAAATCCTGTGCACTATCTACTGTATCCAGTGCTTTGCTTTCCTACCCTCATTTATTACATAATAAATCCAGACTCAATAATTATTACAAGTCCCAAAAAGTAATAACAATTTACTCTACCTTGCAGTTGCTTACCTACCTCTCCAAATTTCTATGAAAAAATGTAAGCATGTATCTACAACATTATCCCTGCACCACAGAAGTAGAAACATTTATACTTTTAAGTGACTTCAGTCTAAATCTTTTAAGCCCCCTGTCTAATCAGAGCTCTGAATTTTCATATCGGTCTGGATACTATTGTGCATATTCAAGAACTGCTATCCCAACCTGAAATCTGGATGACACTCTTTCCTGTATCTATCTTCTAACAACTTCCCTTTAATCAATTGTCCACCCTTCTTTAGTGATTAATGTTGCTTTACTTTCAAAATAAATATCATCTCACTAAACACCCCACCATAACTAGTATCCTTCAGGCTCATATCCTCAAGGAACATTAGCAACCTTAAATCCTACCGCTCTGTTGATTGGTTACCAATTCTTGCCTCATAAAACTCAAACTGGGCTGCCAAATGACTAATCATGACCCTTGTTCATCTTCAAGACAAATTCTTTCTCCTAGTCTCCTGAATACATAGAACAAAGGAAACATAATGGCTTATAAAAGATCTAATGTCCCTTCTTTCCCATAGATATTAATCCTGCTCGATCAGAAACAAAACCCTATTATAGGTACATGCAATCAAGACACTCAACTCTGCAGCTTTTCCAAACATACATATGAATTCTCATTCAAAGCACACACCATTTTAGAGGAAGCAAAATCATTTTGGAAAGAAGTTAACTTTTTGATCTATTACGGTGGGACAAAGGTGACAGATACAACAGGTACTAGTTGTTAGGGGCATGATCAACAGTTATTGATAAAGCAGAAGTGTAGGAATGCAGTCCTGAGAGTCAATTAAGAAGCTGCAGGAGGTATTGAGTTTCTTTAAGTGAAAGTATTTTGTAGCTGAGTGTTCTGAGTCCATAGAATGGAGGAAATAAAGGAGCCATGGAGTGGTCAGTGGAGGATCCAGTTTGGAATTCAGACCAAACATGCATGGCAAAGGAGGATCCAAACTGAGCAGAGAGCATGTATGAAGATGAGCATGAAGAGCTAGTCATTTGGCTTGGTTGAGGAAGAGAATCATTTAAAGAGACAGATCTAGGAGTATAGCATTTGGGTGTTGAATGTAGGTCAGAGCGGACAAGCTTAAAACAGTGTGCCTTACCTGCTCAAATATATATAAGTGAAAAATTTTAATAACTGAGTTCTGTTTTTTTTTCCATCAAAATGGATAAGCTGTTTTACATATATATATATATATATATATATATATATATATATATATATATATATATATATATATACTCAATATCAATTAGTTGAAATCCCATAATATTGAATCTCAATTTGTTGACATTCAAAATATCAAACTCCACTTCATCGAAGCAGTGGAATAACGAGGTTTGTATGTTAGAACTAGGAGTCTAGTGGATGATCGCAGTGGCCGGGTGCTGGTGTAGGGGCCGATAATATTTTTTGTGCAGGTGTATTTTCTGGTTGGTAAAGGACTTTATGTGCCACTATTAGCCAGTTGAACTACAGTAGGCTGGGCAGTTCAAGCCATCCTAGGTGATTTAGGTTGTGACAGTGATGTGTCCCGTAGGCTGTGCCAGTAGCAAATCTGGCAATGTGGTTATAGATACATGACTTGTTGAATCATATGATTATTAGGGTTTAATATCAAAACCCTGAAGTGCACTTCATCAGCTAGTGGTACATCAAAGTACAGTTTCAAAGGGCCTGAAAATTGAACATAAACTTAGCAAACCTGCATCAAGGAACACTGAATGGCAAATGAAATCCAATGGTCACATTTTCACAGCAACAAATTTTGAACCATCAGCATTAATGGTTTGAAATGGGGACATGAAATCACTTTTAATTTCAACAATATGGTTTGGCTACATCAATAAACGCACAAATGCACTTCAGGGTTCTGATAGTAAACAGCTTATTAATATTCTGGTGTGGTATATTGGGTGTTGAACATTAGATACCAAGACAGTATGCCAAGGAAACTGTGCCTCAGTAAAGCAAAGTGCACCCACTATAAGCAGTTATTCCCCAGTATACTTCAACTGACTGGAAAAGACTATGATAGCTGCATAGCCAAAACTCCCAACAATCCCAGTGCTCTCCCAAAACTAGAAGGGCAAAGAAAGGTGCAATGGGGATCCTTAGGCATGGAGATATGGGGTATAGGCTTTCACACAGCTCAGAGTTACACAAAAGATTGAATACAAGTAGTGGGGCCATTGACAAGATCCACTGGAGGCAGGGAACAGGGTATGTAGACTGAAAACAGGAAGAACACAGGCTCTGTAATGTGTACTGATTCATCAACATGTTATCACATTTTCATTTCAGGAAGATAAGTTGTGACTTTGTTGCAAAAGTTGCTACATAATTTGACCAGTTTAAGGAGCCCATTTAATGAAAGAGTTTCTCTATTATGTCTGTAAATGTATGTGACACATATTTATAAGCTTCTGACATTCATTTTTAATAGTGCCTCAATGAAGGATATATGACACAGACATGGGAATTTTGAACTTATATCAGGGATGGCATCTCCACCTTCCTTCAATGCCTACAGACCCATTTTGCTACTCATAGTTCTAAAATGTTGCAGACATTTATGTACTAACAAGCTTTAAAGTGACGTTTGCTGTCCAGTGTTCAAATAAGTTCAGTGCACCCTCCAAGAATGTACATGATTTTACTAACAGGATTTATTATAGCAATAAACCATGCCTGGGTGTGGGTAATGCTGGATTTACCCAGGGTTGGTGTGGTTCAGTCACGAGGGTGAATCCCGAGTGGTCAAACAAAGATAACCGTGGGTAAATCCAACATTACACACACCCAGAAGTGGGTTATTGCTATTATACAATGACATTATTTAAGAAAAAAATAATTACTTTTCTTAAATAATGGCATTGTATAATGCCTCCTTGCTGCCCTTCCACAGCTGTCTGGTATTCTGCGGCAGTTCTGATGTACTGCGCATGTGTATGCTTACGCAAAACATCAGAGCTGTGGGTGGAAGCAACGGAGAAAGCAAGATCTCCATTGCTTTTTACAAACTGTCTCGCTATGTTAAAGGAGTTTAACATAGCGAGACAGCTTTGATAAAGCAATGGAGAATCTCTGTTGCTTTTTTAAAGCTGTCTTGCTATGTTAAACCCATTTAACATAGCGAGCCAGATTTAAAAAAAGCAACGGATAAAGCAAGATCTCTGTTACTTTTTTTACAGCTGTCTCACTATGTTAAACTCGTTTAACATAGCGAGACAGTGTGTAAAAAGCAATGGAGATCTTGCGTTCTCCGTTGCTGTAAGAAAAAGAATTATACTAATGGAAAAAGTCCGGGCGACCGGACTTTTTTCCATTAGTATAACTCTGATTTACAATGTGCATGCTGACCAATCAGCATGCACGTTTTGGTATATTAATGGGGGGTTGTTGTATAATATGTTATATTGCATGCCCACAACAGAAACACAACAGTACTTACTACTGCAGCACCCTAAAGTGAGTTGGGGGAGTGCCCATTAAGCATAGAGTAGAACTGCTGCTATAGATTCTTATTGGTCAGGTAATACCTCCCCCCCCATATACACAAACATATGGGTTAGAGTTTACCAAAACTCTGTACACCATAGAGACACTCATGATTGTGTTACATAACTTTATTTAGGCCACATTCCAAACTATGGTCTAGTTGTCATACCCTCTCCAACATAGGGCTCACAGAATAAACATTACTGAAGTGTCAATGATCTTAGATTCTTGGGAACAAAACTAGATGCTAACCTAAGGACTTAACAGTCTATAGATCCTGTGGGCTCCCTAATGTCACAAATCAGCTTTCATAAGTAAACAAGTGGACCCATCAGTCATTCCCTTTTAGTACACTCCCTAAATAAATGACATCACCATCTGATCAGTCATTTCAGAAGGATTTTTTTTACTTTTCCTCATATACAGCTAATATTTGCTTTACTGTTTTACACTAAGTTTACCCTGTTTGAGTCCGGCCTACTCTGATTTACCCTTCATTATGTCATCATTGTACTGTAACAACCTTATATAAAAATTTACTTTTACACCTGATTATTTTGACGTATTTTGCACGTTTCCTCTACAAGACTGATTTGTTGCTCTATGAAACACAATTGTTTTCTTTGTTTTGTATATAGTAATGTAAATTTTGTGTGTGTCGTTGACCTTTTTATTTTCTCCCAAGACAGTGTGACAGACATTTTTTTAAAAGATATTTCCTTAATGCAGATGGGGTCTTGCAAAACTGTGTAAATACATCATACTAGAATATATTTCAGCTTGTTTAGTATCTTATACCTTTTGCTTCACAACTGTGCATTAATGTTTTGACATTGTTTGCTGTGTTTACGTTTGCAGTACATGTTTTTTATATTAAACAGTAATCTATGCCATTCTGGCATGCTCAGTGGCCGAAATGGGTGCAATTTGGATAACTATACCACACAAATTGCCAAGCAGTAAATAAATGGAAATGTGCTGATAAATACTGCAGCCATCTAATTTGTACTGCAGCCATGTAAATTGTATCTAAAAATACAACCCCCATTAATATCAACATTTTAAATCTGTTGCAATTCATTAGGAGGCAACAATTTGTATTCTAGACATTTTATATTTTTTGGGACCTTGAGAAGTACCTGGTTAAATGAAAAATTACAATAATAATAAATTAATTAAACTAGTTAATTAAATTAATAAAATTAAAAGGTTGATATCTGTGTATATCTATAGGCATGTCCTGCCAATGCTGTCTTGAATCTCAGGATCCAGGTAATCGACAATGTTCCTTTGGAAACCTTCAATTAAACAATGAAACCCAGGTAAATGAATTTATTTCTTCACAGGAATGTACAAATCTGAAATAAACAAGACTTGGCATGCATATTAAAAGACAGCATTTGAAGAAGAAAATAATTCTAATATGTCTACTAGATGCCACATTAATAAAATTTAAAACATTTGTGGACTTGAAATAAATGTAAGTAGAGAAGTGATTATTTTTGAAATGGAAAGGGTTAATGTAATGATACTAAAATGTATTAGAATACTATCGCTGCACCCTTTATTAAAATGAATATGTTTAATGTTGTACTGTACTATTTGGTGTTGCTGTGTAGACTTATTCTTACCACAAGCACTACCAAAAATGTGAGACAGGGCAGGCATAGGCTGCATAAACCATGTTATTAATAAAATTCCAAATCACTTTGAAACAGTCAGTCTGCATAATTCAATAATATAACTATTAGGTATAGTGAGATATATTTAAAGTGCTTGAAAACAGTAGTTGGTACTATAGGTACTGCCTCCACAGGACCTGACAACATACCTGACGTTTTAATAAGCATAAACAAGCCTCGACAGCACCACTCCTTAAGCTATTTAACTTTAGTTTATTGTCCCTGAGGGCTGGTGTACAGCGGTAATGATGCCACTCCACAAAAGTAGTCCCAGCACTGACTGTATGAATTATAGGCTCATGAGCTTGACAAGTCTTGTTTGCAAAGCCATTAAACATATTATAACTGACCTGATAACCTGGGATATTAAAAATCTCTTCAGGCAAGACCCATAGAAGTTTGCCATAGGCAAGGGTAGATCCTGTCTAATGAATCTTGTTAACTTTTTTGAAAGGGTAACACAGGCTATTCATGCAATACACATAGAGTACCTTGACCTGGCCAATATGATTGACACAATCCCCCATGCTAGAATAGTTAGTAAGCAAATAAAAGACAGAACCCACATGGTGAGAGTTGAGAGTGCCTCATCAGAGAGTATGAAGGTGACCAGTGGTATTCCACAGGGTTCAGTGATGGGAACTCTTTTGTTTGATATTCACTTTTCTGATCTCTGTCTGAATGTAGAGATCTGGCTAACCAGTTTTTCAGATGACTGTAAACTGGGAATTCCTGTCAAGTCCCCTTCTGATGTCAAAACCCTTCAACAAAAACAAACTTGAAATCATAAATGCCTGGTGTGCTAAACAAAGGCTCAGGTTAAATGCTAAAAGTCCAATGTTGTCAACAACCCCCGTCCCCAGTATACAATATAGTCAACACACACACAATGAACAAAACAAAAATGTTGTTAAAGACTTTGGAACTTGGGTTGATAATTCTCTCTCCTTTGATCAAGTAATGACAGTGGTCAGAAAGTTATTTTATTTAGTGCAGCTAATTGCTAAAGGAATATCACCCAGAGTTAAAGATGTCATTGTCCTCTTATATTCAGCATTGATTAGGCCAATTATTAAATACAATGCCCCCCCCCCCTTTGGGATATATATCACTACACATATCAAACAACTACAAAGACCCCAGAGGTTCCTAGCTAAGAAGATCACTCTAAACATTCCTAAGCTGCCTGAAAAGAGTAGAATCACTGTCCATTTCTTTAGTATTTCATAGACTTCTAAGGGGGAATCTGTGCTTTCCTTCTCATGACATTAGGGATCCAGTAGTCTTAGACCTTTTGTTTCTCCACAAATCAAATAATCTCCCAAATACCAGAACCAGTGATCTAAAATTTCATCAGCAAATAAATAAATCATGGTGGAGAAATAGGTTAATTATGAAACACCTTTTTTCCATCTGGAATAGACTTCCACTGCAGGTCAAGCAGTGTGATACTTTATCTTCCTTCAAACAGGAAGTGGATAACTTGGTGGGTCTTCACAAATTTACCACTGGCTTGACAGGCCTTGCCTTCCTTGTCAAAGGAAGTTTAGTCTAAGGGTGGGTACTGGGGAGGTGTAAATGGTCACAAGACTTAGCTGCCTTGTATTTTCTATAATCTTATGATGTCACATAGAACAGAGTTATGTATTCTAAGAAGAATGAATGTATGTACATAAAAGGAAACCATTTTATTGAATTTGAAATGCAGTGATTTTGAAATTAGAGACCAAGACTGGCATTTCATTATGTACAGAGAAGAATTTCACTATTAGGTAAGTTGAGGGTTAGATTGTGGGAACACATTAGTAGGTACTACTTGCTGTGCTATTAGAAGGGTAAGTATGTCAGGCAATGTTGTAAATATGAAGCCTAGAGAAGAAAAGGTAAAGGAATAATACTGTGCACAGGGCGTGGGGAAGGAGTATTTATGTGGTAATATGTTAAGCAAGATAAAATGCCTGAAAGGGGAGGCATTATAAGCAAATAATGAACCAAACAGGATTGTTTAAAGCATGATGCCCACCCACAAGGAAGTCTGTTACTTGTATATAATGCACACTCTGGAGGGCTTTCTGAGCTTAGCAAATGGTCTCTGTTTTTTTTTTTTTGAGGAGGTGGGTTATTGCATAGTTTGTAATTATAAAGGTAGTTTTTATTTCTTGACAAGTTTCAAAAAAGTAGCCCTTTCCTTATTTATGGGAAAATATTTTACATAGTGTATCTTTTAGAAATGGCTAGATAATTGTGTGTGTGTGTGTGTGTGTGTGTGTGTGTGTGTGTGTGTGTGTGTGTGTGTGTGTGTGTGTGTGTGTGTGTGTGTGTGTGTGTGTGTGTGTGTGTGTGTGTGTGTGTG